>NC_143517.1:4692500-4855000 GCF_031878675.1 Megascapheus bottae
CTAGGCCAGACAGCAGGTTTGCAACAGTCCAAGATGGCTGCACCACCTGACAGAAAAAGCATTGTATATATATTATATACATACATAAGGTTCCAGGTGATCTGTTTACTCTGCTCGAAAGGCCCTGGGGCGCCGGGGTACAGACATGAGCAAAGCACTGCTGGAGGGTCCCGCGGGCAGGGCGGGGCCTGCGAGCTGGGGGCGGGGCCTCAGGCCTGGAGGTGGGCGGGGATTGGGGGAAGGGGTGCTTGAGGAAGAGGCTGGGCTTAGAGGCTTAGAAAAGGGGCGGGGCTTCAGACAGGGGCGGGTCCTCCGAGTGTGTTGTTTTTTTTTTTTATAGTAATGTATAGAAGGGTTACAGTTACATTTGCCAGATAGTAGGTGCATTACTTCGCACACATTGATACTCCTTCTCATGTTTTTGTCACCATTCCCCTCCCCTCACCCTCTTCCACTTAACTTCCCTTTCCTATTTCAAGTAAACAAATAAACATAAACAATATACCAGGTAACAAATAAATAAATATAAACAATATACCAGGTAACAAATAAATAAACATAAATAGTATACCAGGTAACAAAGTCAGATACAGTAACAATATGAGAACATAGTACATTAAGAACAGCAATCATATAATAAAAAGCTCTTGTTTCTATATCCTGGAGGTCCTTTCATTTAACGACATCCTATGTGGCCTTATGTATCTAGGTTTTGCCCTATTGTAAACCTCTGCTAGGAGAGTCCACGATTTCTACTGATTATGACAAATGAGGGAAACCATTGAGCCTATGTTCCTTTGAGTCTGGCTTACTTCACTTAATATGATTTTTTCCAAGTCTTTCTATTTCCTTACAAATGAGGCAATGTCATTCTTTCTGATGGCAGCATAGAATTCCATCGTGTATAAATACCACATCTATCTTGATAACTCTGTTTATGCAAATGCAGCATATATAACAAAATGCAACCAAAAACTATAGCTAGCATAGATGACATAGAAGTAAACTTTCCATGATGGAGTGATGAGCTGGGATACGCTGTCCATGTTCTTCAAGACATGTAAATGGGACTTCTGTGAGAACAGTAACTTAGTTCCATTTTGTCAAAAATATTTATCTCATCCCCCTTCAGCAGACACTGCCATTCCTTGGACAGCTGAGACTGGATCCCCCACTTTGGAAGTCCCAATATTAGGTGAGCTAAGATTTGGCCTTTTTTTTTTCTACCTAGTCAAAAAGACAAAAATTCCTGGTTAACAGGTATAATGTAAGGGTCAGTTTCTTTAGCGCATGAAAAATATTGTAACAATTTTACTCTTTGAAGTATTTCCTTGCATTTGGCCTTTCTTCCATCCTCATGCACCCCTTTTGTTCAGGCCTTCCAGTTTCAGTCTTTGTAGCAGTCTCCCTGATATCCTCCCATCTACTTCATGTTCACACTGGATGACAGAGCCAGACCCTTCCTTATCTAAGAAGCTTGGCACCAGAGGTGTTTTGACTTGGGGAGTTTTGGAATTTTGGCATATTTGTGTCTATCGTCATACATATAATATGTTAGGGATAATATTCAACTCTAAACACAAACTCAAAACTCATTTGTGATTCATATAGACTTTGCACATATGGCCCACAATATCTTTATACCATGTTTTTAAAATAATTTTGTGCATGAAATTAAGTTTCATCATGTGGCATTTCCACTGAGTGTCTTAGCAGTGCTCAGAAGCTCTGGGTTTTGGGGTGTTCCTGACTGGTGTTTCTGTGCACCAAGGATCAGATCTCACACCATGTCCGGGGAGCCCTCACCTCAGAGCCACCTGATCTGAGCTGGAATTCTGGTTCTTCCGCTTGCCCATGGAGAAAGTTACCAAGCCCAGGTCCACGACTCCCTCCTGCTGGCCCCTAGCGTACTTAGTCCTCACACATTTTCCAAAACCATGTATCCTGATTCTCAGGCTCTGCACACTTATCCTGGATCCCAGAAACTACCTGCCCTACCCAGCTCACTGCACAACTTCTCATGGAGTCCCTAAGGCAGTGGCTCTACCATTCTAGGGAACTCTGCCCGGGAAAGTGACTTTAGTGCTCATTTCAGGAGATACAAGAAAATCTACTGACATGAATACCAAACCAGTTAGCTGTTGACAGAGAGCATCTAACATCTGTATATTTTCTGTGATTTTTTTTTCTTGACAGTCCTGGGGCTTGAACTTGGGGCCTGAGCACTGTCCTTGGATTTTCTCAGGGCTAGAGCTCTAGTGCCACAGCGCCACTTTCAGCTTTTTCTATGTATGTGGCACCAAGGAATTGAATCTGGGTCTTCGTGCATCCTAGGCAAGCACTCTACCACTAGGCCAAACTCCCGGCCCATATCTGTATATTTTCTAAGACTTGCTTACTAAAACAGACCTCTGAACCTGTGACAATCCGTTGTGGACTACTACCTAATCTTGTCATGGAAACACTTGTCTGAAACTAGAGCCCCAGCTACAAAGAAGCCATGGTTTGTTTTCTCTTCTAGGATCTCCCAAGACTGTCAATGTTGTATGTTCCTTATGAGGCAGAAATAAATTCAGCTTTCTTGTCATGAGATCACTGTTATTTAAAGGAAAATGATCTCCTGATATTCATACTCCTTTCCTGAGCTTCTTTTTTTCTCTCAGACAGTCTCATGAGTCCAGGCTAGCCTTGAACTCTCAGTCCTCCTGCATTTATCTCCCAAATGCTAAGGTCATAGACATGTACTGCCACTCTCAACCTGGTTTTTTAATTTTGAACAGTGTTTCTAAACTTCTCACTCAGCACTGCATGGAGCAATATACCAAAACAAAACAGACAAAGAAAAACCCTTAAAGTATTGTAGGAACTCTAAAAACCAGAATTGAGTTTTATGGATAAAAAATTATGAACAAGAAAAGAAAGATAAAGGAAAAGTAAAAAGCTAAACTTGGAAGATTAAAATAAAGCAAAACAGGGGGGTCGGGGGTTTGGCCTAGTGGTAGAGTGCTTGCCTAGCATGCACGAAGACCTGGGTTCTAGTCCTCTGTACCACATGCCTAGTAAAAAGCTGGAAGCGGTGCTGAGGCTCAAGTGGTAGAGCTCTAGCCTTGAGAAAGTCCAAGGACAGTGCTCAGGCCCTGAGCTCAATCCCAGGACTGGAAAAAATAAAAGCAAAACAGCTCTCACTCTTCCTCCCCCCCCACCCCCCACTCCTGTGTTGGTACTAGGACTTGAGTTCAGGGCCAGGGAGCTGGCCCTTAGTTTTCTTTACTCAAGGCTGACCCTTTATACTTGAGCCCCCAGTGGTGGTTCATTGGAGATAAAGTCTCACAAACTTCTCTGCCCTAGCTAGCTTTGAACCACGATCCTCATAACTCAGCCTGTTGAGTACTTAAGATTACAGATGTGAGCCACTGGTGCCCTGCTGGAATATTTTTCTCTCAAACAAATTTTGACTTCTTGTAGAAGGAATTTCTATTGTACCACAGTAGAAATTGAGTGAGAGTCACATTTAATTTTATAGTGATCACACTGACTGCTAGAAGTCAATAGAAAGGAGCAATTTGTTTAAGAATGACAGTGTGTTCAATCCAATGAATTTGACATGTTGTATTTCAGCTTGAGGCACAAGATAGCAGATATGCTGCTAGAAGCAATGTGAAGAAGACTAGGGAAGAAGAGGCAGAGTGGCAGAGAGCTGGGGAGGGGTTCAGATCAAGGAAGAGGCTTGTTCCTATAAGAGGCTTGTTCCAGAGGGGCCTCTGGACAGAGCAAAGATCCAGTGGGCACATTCTTAGTTCTACTCATTACTGGCACTCCTTGAAAGCTCTTTAAAAACATATGCGTCATGATGATCACAATTCATAAAACCAGAAAACCAGAAGTGGAGCTGTGGCTCAAAGCAGTAGAGTGCTAGCCTTGAGCTCAGGGACAGCGCTGAGTTCAAGCTCTACAACCAACCAAAAAAGAAAAGAAAAGAAAAAGAAGCTGCCCAGGCAGAAAAGGCCATGCAACATGCGACTCTTATCTCCAATTAATTATCAAAAAAGCCAAAAGTAGAACTGTGGCTCGAGTGGTAGAATGCCAGGGCTGGCTTTGAATCATGACCCTCAGAGCTCAGCCTCTTGAGTAGCTAAGATTACAGGCGTGAGCCACAGCACCAGGTTGGGCTGGCTTCTAACTGATTTTCAGATCTCAGCATCATCCTAAGGTAGGTAAGATTACAGGCATGAGCCTTTAGTACCCAGTTCACAGTTTGAGGGTTTTGATGATACAAAATTAAACATCGAAGTAACCTGTATCCAAATTTAATATATATAGACAGGGGATAGATTTGCTGAGGAGTCTATACATTCCTTGAATTTGTCACATGGTTGCTCCCACAGAATACAAACAAAATAGTGGATTGATAAAACAAAATTTATCTTGACAGAGTCTTAGAAGCATCTCAGGTAAGTAGCAACCTGGGGAATTTATGTGGCTTGAGGGTGTTTGCTTCAGGGAAGCCTTTAAATAAGAGGACACATTAGAATTGAGCAAGTTCATAACCTAATGATTGAGAAGAGAGACAGCAGTGAATCCAGAGGGCTATGTCTCTAAGAGCAAACAATCAATTGATGCTCTGTTGTTCTACCAGGAGCTATTTATTTGGAGACTGTGCTAGGTTAGTTCTTGTTTTATCAAGTTCAAATAAATGGATTTTAAAAGTTCCTGGAAAAAAACAATAAAGATATTTTCAATTTTCCCTCTTGGGCAAGAATTTCCTGGATCAGGAAGTGGGCTATGCCTATAGCAGCTGCATAGATGTGAAAGACCCTGGGGTCTTTGGTGAGATAGAGAAATGAAAATTCTCTCTCTCTCTCATATTTTTGAAATTCAAGTACATCGATTTTACGGGTCAATACTTACAAAGATTTTGGAGAGTTAAAAGTTCAATTCTTTACAGGCATTCTTAGAGTAGCGCATCTCCATTTGCCACTTATAGTTTGCAATGGCTAGTCCATAAATCCAAAGCATTTCACCCAGTGCTGAGCAAGCCTGCAGTCAAGCGGGAGAATGACTGCCATATAAAGGATAATAGATATCAGAGTGGAAAATTCTAGCAAAATAGCAGTTATTTCTTAAGAGCAGGGAACTTTATATCTCTTCATGTTTTTAAACATTTACAAGCTGATAAAGGTCAGTGGGAAAATGTCCTTTAAGTTTTCAAGGGGCAATCTTCAAGCTGTCAAACATACAGAACAGCAGATGACAGAACAAAATAATTACATTGTTTTGCTCTAGAAATGAGCAGAAAGAAAAATAGTTATTTACATTTGCCTTATTTGGCGCATGTTCTCTCAAACCCATATTCAGATTTTCAATCTCAATTCATGAAGGAAATTATTAAAGGATAGCATTGTGGTGACAATGCCACAATGAGAAAAATGCCCATTAATAGTTGGTCTAAATGTGAAAATGATGTCTTTTGAGACACTGTTTCCTGAACTGGCAGCTCTGATAGTCCCTTGCCTTGGGACTGCATGACCCCCGGTAGATTAGAACGCTGGTCAGCTAGAGATGGTGAGCAGAAGGTAAGATTGATAGCTTGAAGGACAGGGACAGACAGCTTATCTGTGTCAGAGCTGAGCTGAATCCTGACAAGGATTCATCTCTTCAATCTCAATACATTTTAATTCTAAGAACCAATACAAACATGATCACAATAGCCCCACTGGAGCTTTTTGAGAGAACCGGGTAAACTTTTATCCCCTTGGCTGAAGCAGAGTCCTGGGAAGTATCTTTGTCTTACCTAATTCTTTTTTTTTCTCCCCTTGAGATGGGATGTCTGAGATGAGCACAGACAGAACATGGACTAGAAGTCTACTCTGGGCTCGCTTAGTTCTACAAGTGCAGGTCACTGTGTTCTGTAATAATAAAATTCTACACCATAACATAATTTATTGGATCCATGGTACTGGGTTTGAACTCAAGACTTCATGCTTGCTTGCTTGCTCCATTGACAGCCTACCAAGTGAGCCATACTTCCATCCTGGCTTTCAGCTAGCTATTTTGGAGGTGGTAACCCATGACTCCAAGCTGTGATCCTCCAAATTTCACACTCCTCAGTACCTAGGGTTTTCCTCCCCCTCTTCCCTCCCCTTCGTCTTTCTTTTCTTTTTAATTTCATGTCCTTTTCCGTATCAGTTGTGGAGCCTGAACTCAGCTATTTCTGAGCTTCTTTTGCTCAAGGCTAGTGCTCTACCATTTTAGCAATAGCTCCACTTCTGGCTTTTTGGTAGCTAAGTCAAGATAAGAGAGCTTCACAGACTTTCCTGTCAGGCTGACTTTGAACCACAGTTCTCAAATCTCAGCCTGATGAATTGCTAGGATTATAGGCTTGAACCACTGGTGCCTGGCTATTGTTTTCTTTCCTTTTCTGTCTTTTCTTTTTTCTTTTTAATGGGGCTTGAACTTGGCCTGGGCACTGTCCCTGAGCTCTTCAGCTCAAGGCTACCGCCTTACTCTTGAGCCCCACTTCCCATTTTCTAGAGGTTAATTGGAGATACAAGTGTCAGGTCCTTTTGTGCCCAGGCTGGCTTTGAACCTTGAACCTGAGATCTCAGTCTCCTGAGTAGCTAGGATTACAGGCGTGAGTCACTGTGCCCGGCTAAGAGTATTGTTTTCTTAAAAGCATAGGAAGACCACGACATGTGAAAGGGTATCAATGTGTGGTAATTAAGGCACAATTTATCTGGCAAATACCATGTAACCCTTCTATTAATTACAATAAAAATATATTTAAAAAAGCATAGGAAGAGCTATGGTTGTTTTTTCAATCTAATGTATCTGAGGGCAAACCTTGGTGGCACTTTTCCATAGGTTTTCTTTATTTGTTTTTGATTTTTTTCCAGTCCTGGGGCTTGAACTCAGGGCCTAAGCACTGTCCTTGGGCTTTCTCAAGACTAGTGCTCTATCCCTTGAGCCACAGCACCACTTCCAGCTTTCTTTGTGCATATGGTATCAAGGAATCGAACTCAGGGCTTTGTGCAAGCAGGCTTCCACTAGGCCACACTCCCAGCCCTTTTCTACTTTCTTGAACGTGGATAAGTTACCATTTATTTATCCGAGGTATATTCATCATCACTTTCACTAAGCATGATGTTACTGGCTTTGATTTTGTGAGATGAAGAAAATACATAAAACCTCATTTATTGACTCTGATAATGTGGATAGTTATTAGCCAATTAAATCTGCATACTTTGTAATTATCTGCTCAATAATGAGAAGAAATAGCAGGATACAACTTCTAGATCACAATAAAATGGATGTAATGTGTGAAAAGAGGCATATTAATATTTATGTATCAGAAAATGTTCAATTTCAAAACTTTTTCTAATGGGGAAAGTCAGACAATCATCCACCTCTTCCTTGTTACTTAAGGCTTCATGGAAGTAGAAAAACTTTATACTACTGTCTAAACTTGCCAGGACTTTTCATGTGACAAACGTTGTCACTTTTATCCTGTCTCAGTTGTACATCAGTGAACACAATTTTGCTCCCTTGATGTAAGCAACATTAACTGTTTGCATTACCGGAACCAATTTGCCATGGAAATCAGATCCTGTCTTTGGAGAGAGCAATCTGGGGATTGAACCCAAGGCTTTATGTATGTGATGTAAGTGTTCTACCTTGGAGCAGGGCCCCAGCCCTGGCTTGAAGTCTTTTGTTGGCACACTGAAGAGGCTTGAATAGATGAGACCAGGGAAGCTTGACAGTTGGTCCCAGGGCCTCCTCTCCTGCTTTCTGGCCTCCTCTAGGCTTCTGACTCCTATTTTTCTCACTTCTCACCAGTCTTTTGCTGTCTACATTCAGATGCTGGTTTGATGACCTGTCTCACCCACATGTCTTTGCATGCATGGTTTCCGCTTCCTGGACTTAGTACCACAATCCTCAGATCTCAGCTTCCTAAGTAGCTAGAATTACAGGTGTGAGCCACTGTGCCAGGCATTGTTTTTCCCTCCCTCCTCCCCTCCCTCCCTCCCTCCCTCCTTTTCCTTTTTTAAAGTTAATTTGACAGTGAAAAGAAAATTGGGAAAGAATGCAGTGAGACTCTCAAAGAGAGGGGCCTTTAAGAGGAGTCCCTTTCTTTATTTCCAGTAGGACTGCTACCCTCAGGAGAAGCTGGTGATACAATTGCACTGCCACTGACACACAATTCCAGTGTACCTAAAATGCAATACACTCAGTGAAGAAACAACTATGGATCTGGCTGAGCCATGAGACATTTTGTCACTATCTTCACAGGATGTATTAAATTCATGTGTGCAAATAACTCTCAGAAAGCATATTGAGCATTACCTGTTTACACTAACCCCAACTGGACAACCTGTTGGCTTCCCTCTGGGGACCCAGACCATTTGACTTCACTACATAAGTTACATGGATTTTACACACACACACACACACACACACACACACACACACACACACACACACATGAAACAGGACCTGAGAATGCAACTCAGTGATAGAGTGCTTGCCTAGCTTGCATGAAGCCGTGGGTTCAAGTCCTCAGTACCACATAAACAGAAAAAGCTGAAAGTGGAGCTGTGGTGCTGTGGTGCAAGGGATAGGCTGCTAGCCTTGAGCAAAAGAAGCACAGGGACAGTGCCCAGGCCCTGAGTTCAAGCCTGGGTAGAGACTGGAAAAAAATAAGTGATTTGGCACAAAGTGTAGTCATCAGCGGGAAACATCAGCTGGCCCTGAGTACTTTTCTTTCTTTTGTAAGTTTTTCTTTTTTATTGTTACTGTCATTGTAGAGTTGATATTCAGACCACTTACAGTTACACGAATCAGGAAATGAGTACGGAGTACAATTCTCTTTGAACCATGTGTCCCCTTCTGTCCCTCTCTCCCAGTCTTTCCCAACTGCTCCACTTCTAGGATACCACGTTCATTTTCCACAAAGTATCTGGTGAGTATTCCGTTGTATTTGTTCATCTTATCCCACCTTCTGTGTACCGCCTTTGCTCTCCCAAATACAAAGTAACAAACAATACACAAGAAAAAGAAAACAAAACAGCAGCAACGGCAACAAACCAATGTCTCGTTTTCTTTTCTTGGAGTTCACGCATGGAATATTATTTGATGTGATTCTCTGTCCATAGCTACTGAGGCCGTGTCCTCCACTCCTTTGGGCTCTGTACATTAGTGACTACAATCCTATCCAATTTGTCATGTCCCAGAATTACTTCTTTTAGTCATTTAATGCATTTACTTGTATGTAGACTTCTAGGCTCATTCTAGTTACCACAAATGAGGGAAACTATGCAACCTATGCTTCTTTGGCTCTGGCTTACTTTAATATAATTTTTTTCCAAGTCTTTCCATTTCCTTACAAATGGCACAATACCAGTCTTTCTGATGGATGAGTAGCATTCACATGCCCACTGAGGGACATCTAGGTTAGTTCCATATCTTGGCTAGGTGAACAATGCTGCACTAAACACATGCTGGTAGCTTTAGTGTGGCCTTTTGTGTGGTCATTTGGATCAATGCCCAGAAGTGGGATTGCTGGGTCAGGGAGAAGCTCTATGCTTCTATACTGTTTTCTACACTGGTTTAACATGTTTACATTCTCCAGGGTCCCCCTGATTTTTTTCTTTTTCTTTTTTTCCAGTCCTGGGGATTGAACTCAGGGCCTGGGTGTTGTCCCTTGGCTTTCTTTTTTTTTCATGATTTTTTTTAATTGTAATTAGTAAAAGGGTTACATGATATTTGCCAGATAGAAGATGCATTAATTCACATACATTGATACCCTTTCACATGTCTTGGTACCCATTTCCCTCCCCCCCACACACCCCCCACCCGTCTTGGTTTTCCCCCCTTCCCTATCAAATTTCAAATAGCCAAATACAAATAAATTCAATATATCAGATAACAAAGTGAGATACTATACTGTCCCTTGGCTTTCTTAAGGTTAGCACTCTACCACTTGAGCCACAGCACCACTTCTGGAATGAAACCTGGGTCTTCATGTATGTTAGGCAAATACTCTACCACTAGGCCAAACTCCCTCCCCCTGATTTTTCTTTAAGAGGTCAAGCAGCTGTACTGATAGCTGTCCATCCTGAGACCAGCAGAAATGTGTCAGTAGAAATGGAGGTGGGGTCTCCTCTATTGCTCTGTATTGCTGGGTTACATTAATTGTGTGGAACGTGTATACTATACCAAGATGGCACAAATTATTAACTGGCCCACAGCCTTCTGTGCCCTCCCCATTTCAGATGAGGAAATGATCTCACTAAGGAAACAGAAATGCACCAGAGCTACAGGAGGCTCAGGGGTGCTGCTCCTGTCAGGGCCAAGTCCAGAACTGGGGTTCGATGGGGGTGGTAAGCCCAACCTCTGAATTCTTAGCCTCAGAAAGATCACAGCGAAACTCATTATCAATGTTTATTTCCTACCATACACCAAATGTACAGCACTGAACACAATTTTGTTGCTTTGATGTAAGAAATATTAATTGTTTGGAGGAAACAGTATACAAACAAACTACTTCAAATTAAAAAAATGCATACATCATTGCTTTTTTTGTTTACAAAAGACCCAATTTACAGTATCGATCATTAACATAGTTGAAAAGAAAAAATCTTCAGTGCACATTACAAAACACACCAAGTACAAAGCAAATAAATACAAACATAGTTCACGCAACGTTTCACTCAAACTATGCCAACACAAATAAATTAACCTGAAGTCATCGTAAATAATGTAATAAATACATAGGTGGGTAAGAGATTTCTTTTAAAATTAAATAAAATATATAACAAACTTGTTAAAATATTTAGCAAATTAAACTTTTGTCTTTGTAATAAGTGAACTCATTTGTATGCATCTATGAAGTACTGTATAGCAAAAATGTTTGCAAGTACATAACTTTAATAGAAAATTTTGTTTGGTGTCCCACTAAGAGTAGACAGCACATATGGTAGCTTTTTCTCTTTTAAATTGATTTTTAAATAAACACCGTTCCTACCTAAGAGCAGACATCTCATTTTCACTAAACTAAGAGTCAAGAGTTCAAATGAACCC
This sequence comes from Megascapheus bottae, assembly GCF_031878675.1. Lineage (NCBI taxonomy): Eukaryota > Metazoa > Chordata > Mammalia > Rodentia > Geomyidae > Megascapheus > Megascapheus bottae. The sequence goes on from NC_143517.1 coordinate 4,703,577, forward strand.
CAAGCCAAGGATAAGCCTCACGTAATGCCGAACAGTAGTGTGGGTTGGGGTTCAGGGAGGGGGAGGTTACGGGGGGAGTACTCTGTGGGTACTTGTGCAGTTAGCAGTGAGAACAGCAGAATACTTGAAGCCTGGGAGTGACATCACATTCAATCAAAAATAAACACTTTGTTATAGCCCAGAACACTAAGCCCGTACCAGGTTCATGTGTGCATTTACACCGAGGCACATGTGCACATGGAAATGTGTGTGCTCACCACAAAGGCAGTTTAGCTGGTTGTCTATACCTTTTCCTTAATAAAAATAAATAGAAAAAAACTTTTCAAACAATGCTTAACTACTTTACAATCCCTGAAATAGACATTGCCTTGACTACAGCAACAACTACACTCAGATCCATTCAGAAATTCAAAATTGAAGGTTCAACTGGGTGTGCGTTATTCATATAAGTGGACTTTGTGCCCCTTGCAGTTCAATGGCAAGCTTTTTAAAAGAATTATATTGAGTGGTGTTGTATTCTTAGGAAAAAGCCACTAGTGTTACCCGTGTTGAACGCAATCACTTAGAGTGGAGTAGCATTTTTTCATTTGTTACTCCATTTTCCATTTCTTTCCAGTTAACCCAGTAAGATAAACGCTATTTCAGGGGATGTGATATCTACAAAAATTCCCATTTGGATGTTTGTATTTGCTAAGTACAAATCTACACCAATATTATCACTTGTATTGTACCAACATACGGCAGGAAAGCCTGGCTGGTCACACATCAACTTCTTTCTCGTCTTGGGATGAGAGTTGCCAACTAACTGATATGACTTGAAAAACAAACCAACAAATCTGCACCACGAAAAAAGCTTATGTTTCTTTAAAACACTTCAGATAAATAATTCATATTAACTAAAACCGTACAGCCAAGTTGAATACTTCGCTGGTTGCTATGTTTAATTATTGCTAACAAATTCTGAGCAGGATGTTTTCCAGGTCCTGCGCTTTTGTGAGTGCGGTGTCCCCACTAGAGGGCGAAATTGTCTTCTCGACCTTCAGCAGTTCACCTGACCACAAATTCATTTGTAAATACAAAAACCAGGGGAAGGGGGAAAAAGAAGTGTGCAATAAACACGAAACGACCATAGTGCAGTCCTTACTCAGGAATTCCTTCACACACTTGTTTCCTCATTTAAACCCAGCAATATAGGGGATTTGACAATAGCATTTCTATTTAGAGCCTACTAGAAAATAAATTAACACACTTGTAAAAATATGGCAGACCTCAAAATGCAGTTAAAAGATAAAAAACTCTCTGATTAGTAATAAATAAAATATAAAAACGTCACATTTATTTTTACATATACTTTACAAAAGAAAGAGTGCAATGAGGAAATAAAAGAAAAACATATGAAAATAAATAAGATCTAATAGTTGACTGCATTGCTTTGAATCCAAAGAATATATCATAGTTTTTCTTTCCTCTTTATGTCGGCTGGGGGGAAATTAGTGCAATGTTGCAGCTGGAAATGCGGGAGGGCAGCTCCACGCCTGGCGTCGCGAGCCCGCGCACACAGGTGGCATTCACTGTGGTGAGAATCTCGCCGGCGCAGGGTGGTGTGCTTAGACATGGATGCCCTTCACTGCCTGCTTGATACTTTCCAGAAGAGCTTTGCATTCCGGGGAATAGTCCCGCTCCAGATTGCTGTACATGTCTGTGAGCCTATTTACATACGCTTCAAAATTCTGCTCACTGATAGGTCCCTGAATGGAGACGAAATACACGGAAAGCAATCACAACGGTTCTAGAAGCAGGGGACAAGGACAGAGAGGACTGTGCGGGAGTGTGGGAGAGATGAAGGGCATTCCCATGTGCTGGACTTCATCTCTCTGGTCCTCCTAATTCATGGGACGAATGGCACTGGACTGGGCAGCCCAGGGCCCCTCTCCTAGGGGGAATCCTGGGCCTCTGCTGCACAGAAGAAGGTCTGCTTGGAGATGGTCGGGGAGCAGGGGGGGAGGGGGAGCTTTGTCCCGTAAGAGGTTCCTTTAACGGCAGGGGATGGAAGTGCAGGAATTGCAGTACAGGGTTATTCTGCTATCTCCTGACATCTCCTGTCCTTTTTTTTTTTTGCCAGTCCTGCGCTTGAGCTCAAAGCCTGAGTAATGTCCTGGACTTTCTCAAGGCTAGAGCTCTACCACTTGAGCCTCAGCACCACTTCCGGCTTTTTTCTATGTATGTGGTACCGGGGAATTGAACCTGGGTCTTTGTGCATGCTAGGCAAGCACTCTACCACTAGGCCAAACTCCCGGCCCTCATGTCCAATTTTAATGACTCCAGTTTTTAAGACTGTATTTGGCTAGGGCCAGGTGTGCTTTCTCATGCCTATAGTCACAGCTACTTAGAAGGCAGAGATCCAGAAAATGGTGATTTGCAGGATGCCTGCGCAAAACATGATTAACAAGAATTCAGTCTCAACAAATACACTAGGCACGGTGGAAGCACGCTTGTTATGGCAATGTGCGAAGCATGGGCAGGAGGATCAAGACTTCCTGTCTAAGGCTGGCCCAAGGCAAAACCTCCAGGCCCAACTGAAAATAACTGCAGAAGAAAAAAGCTGAGGGTCCTTTGGTTAATCTCATATTGTTACTGTATCTGTCTTTGTTACCTGGTCTATTGTATACACAGTTATGTGAAATAGGAAAGGGAAGGGGGGAAAACAAGAGATTGGGAGGGCGTGCGGGGAGGGAAATGGGGACAAAAACATGAGAAGGGGTATCAGTGTATGGAAGTAATGCACCTACTACCTGGTGAATGTAACTGTAACCCCTCTACACATTACCCCGACAATAAAAAATAAAATAAAAAGGAAGATAGCTATAAAAACACACTAAAAACAAAAAATTAAAAAAAAATAATAGAAAAGAAAAAAGCTGAGGGTATGGGCTAGAAGTTTGTCCTAGTGGTAGAGTGCTTGCCTGGTATGCAGGAAGACCTGGGTTCAATTCCTCGGTACCACAGACACAGAAAAAACTGGAAATGGTGCTGTGGTTCAAATAGTAGAATGCTATCCTTGAGAAAACCCAGGGCCAGTGCTCAGGACCTGAGCCCAAGCCCAGGACTGGCAAAACAAACGAACAAAAAAACAAAACAAAAAACAAAACAAAAAGCTTAGGTTTGTGACATAAGTCCCAAGTGGTAGAGTGTCCTAATTTCAAGCCTCAGTACTGCTAATTTGTTGTCTGTCTGTCTCTTCCTGGCCTTCCTACAATTTAAACATATGTGTCCACCATGTTCCCAAGTGGAAAGTCACTTAGGCGAGAATGTGCTGGAGCTGTGTGGACGGGGGTGGCTGGCAGGTCTCACAGGCATGTCTGGCTCCCTGGAAGCCCCCTGGCTAATGGCATGAGGATGATACACTTTTGATGTTGACAGCAAAGTTTGGGGGCCTGACTTACCATCTGTGGCAGCTGGATGTCGGCGAGGCTTGAAATGAGAGCCTGGCTCAGACCTGCCAGCTCCTTCAGCAGACTCTCGTTGTTCTGCTCGATGAGTTTGTTCTCCTCCTCAATCGTTTTCAAGTTGCTCTCCATAGAGGTGATCTGAAGAGAAATAACTTGGGATGGTAAGTGGAGTTTGAAGGCACAGGAAAGGTGTCTGAGAAAAACGTGTGACTATAAACATCGAGGGGTGCAGATGCCAACATTTATTTGCCCTCATTTGCAGCCCTAAGTACTGACTATATCTTGGTGTGGCTTTCAGTTTCTATCTTTGCCCAGACTTGTCTGTGAATGGCAGGCCCACAAGGCTATCTTGACTACGTGGCCCTTGTGGCTCAGGGTACCACGCGGAATATTTGCTAATTCCTGCAATCCTCCACCACAGCAGTTCCCTCACAGTCAGAGCCTGACACAACTTCTCTTGGGGATGCCTGCCTCCTGCACTCACACTTCAAATCCACTGGAAACCTCCTGCTGCACTGCCTTCCTGGGGGGCTGACATTGCCTTTGTCCCCTATATCTTGGCTCCTTTCCTTCACTATGACTGTCTGAAAGACTCTTCAAACGAGAGGAAATCTGGTGTAATTCCTGAGCTCAAATCCATGATGCAGTTCTGCAATCTTTTTTTTTTTCCCTCAGTCCTGGTGCTTGAACTCAGGGCCTGAGCACTGTCTCTGGGCTTTCTCAAGGCTAGCATTGTACTACTTGAGTCACAGCATGGCTTCCGGCTTTTCTATTATATGGTACTGAGGAATTGAACCTGGGTCATCATGAATGCTAGGCAAGCATTCTCCCACAAGGTCAAGATCCTGGCCTAGTCTTCTTGGTCAGTCGCAGGGCTTGAACTCAGGGCCTGGGTGCTGTCCCTGTGCTCTTCAGCTCAAGTCTAGTGCTCTACCACTTTGGGCCACAGTGCCACTTGCAGTTTTCTGGTTGTTAACTGGACACTAGAGTTTCACTTTTGTGCCCAGGCTGGCTTTGAACCGTGATCCTCAGATTTTGGCCTCCTAAGTAGCTAGGATTATAGGCGTGAGCCACTGGTGCCTGGCTTAAAATCCAAGGTAATGGTCATTAACATGTGGCCCCACGTGAAGGAGCCTGTATACCTCTGGCCCCCTTCCTCTGTGGCAAGCCCCTGCTCAGATCCCTCATCTGCAGGAACCTGCCTTTCTCTGTTGCCCACAACAGCTAAGACAGTGATGGGCTAAAGCCTTGTATTTCAGGAGAGGGGAAGATAGGAAGGAGGATGAAAGGGTGGGAAAGGAGATAAGGGAGGAAAGTTCTCTGTATTTTGCTTTCTCTCTTTCTTCTCCTTCTGACTTGTGGCAATCATTTTATTAGTGTTTTCAAAATCTTGGGTAATTTAATTTTAATTTTTTGCACTACTGGGGTTTGAACTCAAGGTTTCTCACTTGCAGGTGTACAACTCCTGAGCCGTGTCCCTGGCCTAGACTCTACTTGACTTGCATTTGTATAAACTTAGGGGATGGTGAAGGCATTCTGGATAATGTAGCATGAAAAGTGCACGTGTGGCTCGAGTGGAGGAATACCAGCCTTGAGCAAAAAAGCTAAGCAAGAGGTCTAGGCCCAGAGCATAAGCCCCAGTACCTGTGTCACACAAGAACTGTCCAGTAAGATTTGTTTCCATTACATATGGACACAGGGAGAAGTGTTCTTGAGAAATTAAAAAGTGATCTAGTTTTAATTTTGAATAAGAGTAAGCATGGTTAATTTTCTTTTCTTTTTTCCTTTTTTTTCCCCTGCTAGTCCTGAGGACTGAACCCAGGGCCTGAGCATTGCCCTTGGGCTTTCCTCAAGGCTAGTGCTCTGCCACTTGAGCCACAGCACCAATTCTGGCTTTTCTATGCATGTGGTACCAAAGAATTGAACTCTGGTCTTTGTGCATGCTAGGCAAGCACTCTACCACTAGGCCAAACTCCTGGCCCCAGTTAATTTTCTTCCTTATCCTCCTGGGTTGTGGGGCTTGAACTCTGGGCCTTGGTACTATCCCTGAGCTCTTCAGCTCAAGGCTATCACCCTATTCCTTGAGCCACAGCAACCCTTCCAGTTTTCTGGTGATTAATTGGAGATAAGAATCTCATGAACTTTATGGTGCCCAGGCTGGCTTTGAACCGTGGTCCTCAGATCTCAGCCTCCTGAGTAGCTAGGATTACAGGTGTGAGCCAGCACACCTTCCACCACTTCTTTATACCATCTGTGTAAACTCAGGGCAGGAGCGTCGTCATCCGGGTCATCATTGGCCTCGCAGCTAAGAGAGACTCCAACTAACCACTAGAAAACTGGAAGTGGGGCTGTGGCTCAAGGGGTAGGGCGGTAGCCTTAAGTGGAGGAGCTCAGGGACAATGCCCAGGCCGAGTTTAAGCCGCACAACTGACAAAAAAAAAATCAATAAATAAAAGGAAAAGTGCTGGTGTGTTTCCTCTACTTGCATTCAGATGCAAGGCTTAGAAAGTTCAGTGCTTTCTACTAAAGATCGTGTGTAATTACCTGAGTCTGAAGTTTCATCATATCTGCTTCAATTTTAAGGTTGGATTCATTTAATTCCTTTATTTCTTCATCCAAATGCCTGATTTCTTCATCACCTTCTACACCTGTGGAGAGTCAGACAGTCTTAGCTGATGCTGAAAACATGAGACAGGGACAACTGTGATTCGTTTTATATTTAACTTGTGAGACTTCAGTTTGAAGTATTTTTTACCCAAACCACACATGCAGAATTTGGAAAAAGTAAATGAAACGAGCTACCAGATTTAATTCTTTGTAAGAAAAGAGGAAGTAGGAAAGTATTTAGAGTGAGCGGCTTATCTATACTCCTGTGAATCTGCTAGGCAGACTTGTGCCCCCAAGATGAGTCTCAATACACTTCCTCCTATGTAAGGATACCGGGCCTCAAAGAGGTGAAATGAGACCCCAGGAAGGATGACACAGTTTAAATAACCTGCTTAAATTCAAGTCAGAGGGCAAGCTGGATGTAAGCTGCGAAGCCCATGTCTTCCTGTATACCTCCTGCATGGGCAGTGAAGACCAGAGGCACACACACACACACACACACCACCAATTAGGTATCTAGCCCTGTGCTCAGAGGTGTGACTGGCAGGCACATAGAGGACAGGGGCACAGAGTAGGGTTCCCTAAGTGGACTTGGGGGAGGAGCACATGGAATCTACAAGAAAGAACATAGCCTTGACACTGCTCTTGAATTTAGGCACCTTACCAAGATTCTTCAGGGCTTCCGTTTTCTCTCCTGGAACAGGAGACTATACCTGTGTTTTGACAATGAGTGCAATGAAGGGCAGAATGTGGACCTCATGGCTGGCTCTCAAAGACATTTTTTATTGAGAGCATATGAAGACATTTTCAACGCTTGAAGAAGCTGGAAAAGGTACTTACAATGGCACACACGGGACAGTACAGGAGAATGAGTCGAAGCTAGCCAAAGAGGGACAAATGTACCATCTCAGTTTGTGGGTTTTAATAAGATTGATTTCTTCAGGAGACTAAGATTGAGGGAGATTTGGCTGGACAGTTGGAATGAAAGGTATTTTTTTATGCTTTCTGGAGATGTCTACCTTGGAGAAGAGTCCACATCCTAGCAACACAGTTCAAATGTGTTGGGTACTTAAGTTTCAAAGCCATATTTAAAAGCCGTATTTGGAGTTGTGACTTTGGAACGAAATTCGGACTAAAGATCCTAAAGACTGAGTCTCCTGGATGATAGTGCATTAGATGGGGCAATGAAAGCGGGTGCCCCAGGACTGTACTTGTGGCTTTATAAGAGACTTCAGCTTGCATTCTTGTTCTTTCTAACCATGAGATGAATTCCACCATGTTACTGAACAGGTACCATGTTACCTTCTCAAAGTACTGAGCAGGTTACTGCTGACACGCTCCTGGGCTTCCAAATCTCAGAACTATGAGACAAATCAATGTTTGTTTGTTATAAATTGCCCAGTTTTAAGTATTTTGTGATAGTAACAGAAAATGGAGCAAGAAAATGATTGACGGTAAATGGATGCTCATATTCTTTATGACATAGGATTCATTCCTAGGTACACAGATAAGACAGAGGAAACCACATACAATAAAATTCATGTACAATATCTATGTACTATTCACTGCCCTTCCAAACAATGTAGGTGACTCTTAGCAATAGCAATATTATATAAAGAAGAAAAAATTGATGTCCTCAAGATTTTCTTACTACATGATCAATGAGTAGCTATTTTGTGGGTACTTGGTGTTTTGTTTTGCTTTTAATAACTACCTAATCCAGGCACTGGTAGTTCATACCTGTAATCCTGGCTACTCAGAGATCTGAGGAGTACAGTTCTAATACAACTGGGCAGGAAAACCTAAGACTCATCTTTATTAAATTGCTGAAAAGAAAAGCCAGAAGTGGAGCTGTAGCTCAAGTGGTAGAGTGCTACACTTGAGCAAAAGAAGCTCTGGAACAGTGCCAGGACCTGAATTCAAGCCCAGGACCAGCATACACATACACACACACACACACACACGCTTAAAGGTAACTGCTTAAATGACAGTGGGCTATACATGGACCAATGAGGATATGATATCACAAGAATAATCTCAGTCTGGCTTCTGGGAGTTGATATAATAGGAACAAAAGTCAACAGCTAAAATACAGGTAGCTTAATACACAGACCAATATAAGTATGAGACAAGGGCTTGACCAGCCACTAAGAAAAGAGCCAATAGATATACAAAAACATACAGAACCACACTAATGGCTAAGGAAGCTGTAGTGTATCAGACACAGGGCTTCTTTCCTTCTACACTGTCCAGATATAGCTAGAAAACTCTAGAGGATTTCTGAACACTGAATACTATTGGCTTATGTTCTGCAAGAGCAATTTTGTCTCAGACAAGAGAACAAATGCTTGAAATATCTGGATTGCAATGAATAAGTATTTGGAGTACTACTGCATTTGCATTTTTGTTTACTGATCTGAGCAAATGAGAATTTCTATTGTATTTCTTTGATATTGCCTTTCCCCCTTTCTTTCTGTGATACAATTCCACCTCAGGAATGGCATTTTGCTATGTAATATATGATAAGCCAAATAAACTAGCTCTCATAACGAAGAAGAGCTCTGGAGGAAATAGGCAGGTGCTGCGCAGACCCTCTCTGTAGATGTGCATGCTGCAACAGAGGCGAGATGAACATCCTGGGTGAGGGAAATGGGTAAAACATAGCAGGCAGGAAGGAAGTGGAATGGGGGCAGGCTGACCACAGGGAAGCCCCCAGTGGGCTTTCATTTATTTATTATAGGGAACTTAGCTCATAAACAGAACTTTACTGTAGGTAGTGTGTGTAGATAATTTTTGTCTGTCCTGGGGCTTAAACTCAGGGCCTGGGAACTAACTGTCCTTGAGATTTCTCAAGGCTACCATTCTACCACTTAAGCCATAGCACCACTTCCACTTTTTCTGTGTATGCAGAACTGGGGACTCAAACCCAGAGCTTCGTGCATGCTAGGCAAGCACTCTACTACTAGTCCATACTCGTGGCCCATCTGTAGATTTTAAGAAGGGTAGTTGCATGATCTGACCTTCAAAAACCTAAGTAGATTTCAACTTTAGTAGAGAATGGATTGAAGAGACAGAGTAGAAGCTACAAGATCAGTCAGAAATTGTGACTAAGTCTTATAGTCTTTTTCCATGGGCAAGGAAGTTGAGGATTAAGAGAAGATGAACTCAATAAAATCTGCAGAAAGAATCTGTGGAAGATTGGAGTAGGGAAGAGAAAAGGAAGGGAGACAGAGACTATACTTTGCTGGAGCAGGTAGGCTACTGTCCTACCCTTTGAGTCACAGTCCCACTTCCCGTTTTCTGGTGGTTAATTGGAGATACGAGTCTCATGGACTTTAGGGTCTAGGCTGGCTTTGAACTGCAATCCTCAGATCCTAGCCTCCTGAGTAGCTAGGATTACAGGCATGAGCCATAGTACCTGTCTTTAGGCCTATTTTTATTTTGTTAATTTACTTTATTGTCATTACAGGGATGAGATACAGAGATACTTATATGAGACAGGTAATATGTACATTTCCTTCTGTTAGTGCCTTCTGTTCCTCCATTTTCTCCTAATCCCTCCCTCTCATCTCTACCCATGAGTTGTATAATTAGGACTTTCTTTGTGGAAGCAATATCATGAATGGAACTGTCCATGACATACAGTTCAAATCTATAAGCCAAAAAAGTAATCTTTTCATTGGTGGACTATCTCAGGTATTTTGTGATAGTAATGGAAATATGACTAACAATGCTTACTTAATGTAGGCCATTTGGAAGGGGCCTATTCACAAAAGGTACCTGGATTAGCAATCAATGGGGAGGACGTCAAAAGAAATACCGCTACAGGATCTGTTACATTACAGGCTTGCACTGATTTTCATAAAATCCATCAACACTGGTTCCCTCAATGCTAGAGCTCCACCACTCGAGCCACAGCATCACTTCTGGCTTTTCTATGTATGTGGTTCCAAGGAATAGATCCCAGGTCTTCGTGCATGCTAGGCAAGCACTCTACCACTAGGCCAAACTCTTGGCCTAATAGTAGTTTTTCAGGAAATCAGTATGGCAATTTAATTATGACCATGATAGAAAGCTGAAGATCAATTCTTGTATAAACGTAAACTTTTTTTTGGTATAATTGCCCATGTGTGGACTAAAGTAAAACTTAGTTGTGGGATTGATTTGTAGCTAACAACATTGTAAACTTAGGTCAAAATCATATGCATTTAATATCAGATTATACGTTCATTTCTATTTTTCTGTTTTTATGGCTCTATCATAATCTGGTGTAATGCCTTGCCTTGTATTTTGTTTTTATCCTTATTATGAGCATCCCTGTCATATTTTGGTAATAAGTACTGCTGGTGTTCTATACTGTGAATGCACAGAAAGCGTTTTCTTCATGAGCTCAGTTCACAGCCATGTGCACTAATGTACTCACTACACTGTGAGTCCTGAAGTAATCCCATTCTCCTTTCCTGTGGCTTCTTCTCATTTAAAATCTTTATTAAAACATGCAGGGGTTACAGTTATGTAAGTAAGGTAATGAGGGCACTGGTTTTTAAATACCATGACCCCATCCCTCATTTTCTCCAGTTTATCCTTCCCTCCTCCCCTCCCTTTCAGATTGTAGGAGTCATTTCCTACATAGTGTCAAGTGAGTAGCAACATTGCATTAGTTCATCCTTTGTCCAGCTGTTTCTGTGATTCTCTTCTTTGCTGTGGTTTCTAAAAGCAGGGCTAGATGTGAGCCACTGCAGGGTGTGAAATGGCCTGGGTGCATTTGCCTTGTTTCTCAGGCTTGTTGCCTCCTCATTATTTTTTTATATTTTTTATTGTAATTAATAAAAGGGTTACATGATATTTGCCAGATAGAAGGTGCATTAATTCACATACATTGATACCCTTTCACATGTCTTGGTACCCATTCTTGGTTTTCCCCCTTTCCTATCCAATTTGAAATAACCAAACACGCATATATCCAATATATCATATAACAAGGTGAAATACTGTAACAATATGAGATAACCAAGGGATAGTTAAAGAGATGAGAGATAGCATAGTACATTAAGGACAACAATCACTCGTTATAGGGCTTTTGTTTCTATATCCTGGAAGTCTTTTCATATAGCGTCATACATGCCTTATGTATCTAGGTTTTGTTCTATTGTAAATCTCTGCTAGGAGATCCCAAGGTTTCTACTAATTATGCCAAATGAGGGAAACTCAAGTTCCTTTGAGTCTGGCTTACTTCACTTAATTAGATTTTTTCTAAGTCTTAGCATTTCCTTACAAATGGGGTGATGTCGTTCTTTCTGACAGCAGCCTAGAATTCCATTGTGTATAAATACCACATCTTGTTGATCCACACATCAACTGAGGGGCATCTGGGTTAGTTCCATATCTTTGCTATGGTAAATAGTACTGCAATGAACATCATTGTGCTAGTGGCTTTAGAATGTCCTTGTTTCTGGACGATTGGGTAAATGACAAGGAGTGGATTTGCTGGGTCAAAGGGGAGCTCTATGTTTAGTCTTTAGAGGAACTGTCTGCTTTCCATAGTTGTTGTTTGCATAGTGGGAGCTTGCACTCCCACCAACAGTGTAGTAGTGATCCCTCCTGGCTGCATCTGCTCCAGCATCTGTTGTCATTAGATTTCTTGATTATGGCCATTCTAACTGGAGTGAGGTGGAATCTCAGAGTTGTTTTAATTTGCATTTCTTTTATGCGTCTATAGGCCATTTTTATTTCTTCTTCAGAGAAGACTCTCTTTAAGTCTTTGGCCCATCTTTTAATGGATGGTTGTTTCTTTGGAGATTTGCTTTGGAGAGATTCAAATTTTTGAGTTGTTGATATATTTTAGCTATGAGGCCTTTGTTTGTTGTATGGTTAGTGAAGATCTTCTCCCACTCTGTAGGCTTTTACTTAATTTGCTAGCTATGTCCTATTTCTTTAAAGAATGACATTGGGATATTGATGGGTAGTGCGTTGAATTTGTAGATAGCCCTTGGCAAGATTGCCATTTTCAGGATGTTAATTCTTCCAATCCAGGAGCATGGGAGGTTTTTCCATTTTCTTATTTCTGCTTTAATTTCCTTTTTCAAGGTTTTAAAGTTTTCATCAAAAAGGTCCTTTACATTCTTAGTTAATTCCTAGGTACATTATTTTCTTTGAGGCTTTGCAAAAGGAGTTGCTTTCCTGATTGTTGCCTTGTTCCTCTCATTGTTTGCATATAGGAAGGCGGTTGATTTTTACTCATTACCTTTTAAGTACAGTTGGAATTAAAATGATATACAAATAAGTGCACATTAACCCATCCCAACTTCATTTAACACATCCTGAGGTGCTGGAGTGAAGAGTGTGTCTGAGCAATTGCCAAGAATCTGGGAAAGCTCCTTCACAAAGCTCTGGATGCAGAAAGAGGAGTTCATATGCCTGTCCCTTATTAAAACCCAGGGTACTCATTCCTCCTCTGGGGGTGGATGTCCTCATGCAGTTCTTAGCCTTGACATAGAGGCTGGGGGTAGAGTGTGGTGTGGAAGAGGCCTCCAGAGGTAGTTGAAGGAGAGTAGCTGGGGGCCTCCTGGGACAGGATTAGTGAGCAGCACTGGTGGGCTCTTTCCCTCCTCCTTCTCAACTTCTCTTTCAGAGAGGTAAGGTGACAGCAAGCACAAGTCTTCCATCTGAACTGGGGAAGCCCAGTGGTATAGTATACGCTTAACATGCTAGAAGAAAAGTCTGTAGCTCAGCCCTAACCATGCAATAAAATTCCCGGGCACGGTAGTTGCTTTACTACCATTTCTCAGATGCCTCAGAGAGATCTCCAGATAAGATACAATGCAAACTTGAGATATTCCCACTATAAATTTAGAAAGGCACTCAAGAACCACAGACAGGCAAGGGGGAGGGTGCTAATATAGAACTCAGAATGCTGTAATCTCACAAATTCAGTGCAATACCCATCAATATCCCAATGTCATTCTCAAGGAAATAGAAGAAGCAATCCAAAATTTCATATGGAATAATAAAAGACCCTGACTAACAAAAACACTTCTTAGCAGAAAGAACAGTGAAGGGGGAATTTCAATACCAAACTTTAGACTTTATTACAGAGCTATAGTGACCATAACAGTTTCGTACTGGCACAAGAACAGGCCTGAGGACCAATGGAATAGAACTGAAGACCCAGATATTAACCCACAGACCTATAGCCACCTAATCTTTGATAAGGGAGCCAAAAATATAGAATGGAAGAAAGACAGCCTCTTCAACAAGTGGTGCTGGCAGAACTGGTTAAGCACTTGCAGAAAACTAAAGTTGGATCCTTCTTTGGTCACCCTGCACCAGGATTAACTCCAAATGGATCAAAGACCTCAAGGTAAAACCAGAAACCCTAAAAAACTTTACAAGAAGGATTAGGAGATGTACCAGGCACAGACTGAAACTTTCTTAATAAAGACCCAGAAACACAACAAATTAAAGATAAAATTGCAGAGCTTCTGTATGGCAAAGGACATAGCTAGCAAATTAAGTAGAAAACCTACAGAGTGGGAGAAGATCTTCATTAACCTTTCAACAGACAAAGGCCTCATAGCTAAAATATATCTATAGCCCAAAAAATTGAATCTCTCCAAAACAAATCTCCAAAGAAACAACCATCCATTAAAAGATGGGCCAAAGACTTAGAGAGTCTTCTCTGAAGAAAAAATAAAATGGCCTATAGACACATAAAGAAATGCTCGACATCTCTGGCCATAAAAAAATGCAAATCAAAACAACTCTGAGATTCCACCTCACTCCAGTTAGAATGGCCATGATCAAGAAATCTAGTAACAACAGATGCTGGAGCAGATGCAGCCAGGAGGGATCACTTCTACACTGTTGGTGGGAGTGCAAACTCCCACTATGCAAACAACCACTATGGAAAGCAGGCAGTTCCTCAAAAGACTAGACATAGAGCTCCCCTTTGACCCAGTAAATCCACTCCTTGTCATTTACCCAATCGTCCAGAAACAAGGACATACTAAAGCCACTAGCACAATGATGTTCATTGCAGCACTATTTACCATAGCAAAGATATGGAACTAACCCAGATGCCCCTCAGTTGATGAATGGATCAGCAAGATATGGTATTTATCGCAATGGAATTCTATGCCACCATCAGAAAGAATGACACCACCTCATTTGTAAGGAAATGGAAAGACTTAGAAAAATCATATTAAATGTAGTAAGCCAGACTGAAAGGAATGTAGGCTCAATGGTTTTCCTCATCTGTAATAATTAGTATTCATCTAGGACTCTCCTAGCAGAGATTTACAATAGAACAAAACCTAGATACATAAGGCATTATGGAATGAGGCCAAATTAATGGACATGGAAACAAGAGCTTAATATGTGACTGTTATTCTTTATGCATTATGTTTTTCTCTCTTCTTTTGTGTTGCCCTTTGGTTAATCTTATATTGTTACAGTATCCCACTTTGTTACCTGGTATATTATATAGATGTTTACTTGTTTATTTGAAATAGGAGGAGAAAATGAGGGCAGGGGGTGGAGGGATGGAAATGGGGACAAAAAACATATGAAGGGATATCAATGTGTGAGAAGTAATTTACCCTCTATCTGGTGATACCTCTATGCATTGATATAAAAAAATGCTGTAATCTCCTTCTGACACTAGACAAATATGTAGGAAAATTAAAATATAGCTGTAAATGTTGGTGACCTGAGTATAGAACAACATTTATTAAAGACTCTAATATAGATGCCAGAAGTTGGGCTTCCTACAGTTTGATGCGGGATTTAAACTGGGAACACCCCCCCTCCCCATACACACACATCACACTCCTTGTCATGCCAGAAATATACAACCTGTTTGCTTGAATCAATCTAACCTCATTTCTTGCCTCTGTGCTAAAACCTATATTACAAAGAGGGGAGACATCAAGGGACTGTCTCTCAGGTAAGAGCATAGTTGTAGTAAGAATCTGAGAAAACCTTTTTTCCAGAACATTAAAATCACACAGGGCACAGAGCACAAACAGACCCCCAGGGGCTCTCTGCTCTCCGTGGACATGGTAACTTACCCCCGGTGGCTTTAAGCTTGATGGTCATGAGTTCCTCAGATACTTTGCCCTTTTTGATAGCTTGTGCATTGAGAGGACATCCAGACAAGCTGTGAAAACCATTTTATAGTAATGTGTGAAATCGGCTTGTTCTTATAAAAATTAAAAATAATTTTATTCATTATCTACTCTTGATGTTTTTGACTGCCCACTAATTTTCACATTTCATCATCTCTTTGTAGAAAGCAACCAAAAGTATCTATTAAATCAAGATTATAAGATCTTCAGGTAATGGAAAATATTTTGTGTTCTGTGGATATATCGTTAGTTTCCTTTGATTCTTTTTCTTTTTATTCTTTTCCCCAGAACTGGGGCTGGTGCTCTACCATTCAAGTTATCACCCTACTAGCATTCTGCTTCTGGATTTTGGGCAGTTAACCGAAAATAAGAATCTCACAGATTTTCCTGACCCAAATGGCTTCTAACCTTGATCCTCAAATCTCAGCTTCTTATGTAGCTAGGACCACAGGTGTGAGCCACTAGTGTCTGGCACTAGTCTTTTTTTTATCAACATGAAATTGTCCATGTATATTATGAGTAAAGACTGTTCCTACCTGGTTCAAATTCTATGAAAAATCAAACAGAATCTAGTTTATCTTGTTTTGAATGAAGTATAGTCTGAGGTTTACAGACTCAAATGATGAACAAAAGTCAAGAACAACTCTCTCCAAATAATATTCAGTCTGGTTATGGGAAAGTTTTCTAATTTGAACGTTTAAATGTTACTTCTCCCTTGAACAGGAGAATAAAGGGAGCCGCTGTGAGGGTACTGAGCCATGGCCGTGGCATGGGGCCATTGTTCCAGCAGTGCTGAGAACCTGCTCATTGAAGGGCCACCCTCTTCAACAGCCTTCCTTCCCTTCAGGTCACCTGCTTTATTTCAACTACGCCAATATGACAGTGACAACACTGATCAAAATTGAGTTTCCATTGTCTGTGTGCAGATAATTCTGTTCTTCCAAACAGCTATTAATTCTCATGCAGTTTTGTTGTATCTTTGTGGAAACATTTTTTTAGATCATAATAAATATGATCATAATCAGCCACTTAAAATATTTTTCTCCATAGAAATGTGGTTCTAATTCATGTACAAAACAATCCTTTCAACCTGAGGTTGCTGTGAAAAGCAGAAGAAAATATTACTAGAGGAAAGACTATAATAAATAAATATGAATTATATTTCTTTTAAAGGACAGCAAATTGTTCAACAGAGAAATTCTACAAAACATGAAAATAATATAAACGATAGTAATGGGCAATAGTTGGCAACACTATGAAAAGATAAAGCTGTATGGTTTGCTTCAATTTGGTGAACAGATGTTATGAAGAGAAAAGAAAAGAAGAGGTCTCTGCAAACTAAGCTCACACCTGGTCTCCATGGTATGAAAACTTCTCACTGTGCTTCATGGCCAGGATGAGCCTCACTATGATTGGTTCTCTTCCTGAAGATTTTGCATGGTTCTATCTACTCTATTGTCACATGGGCTCTCAGAGAGTGGTCATGAATAGGAGAAATACTAAATTGGTAAGCAGGATTTCACAATGATTCTGGAGTATGTCTGTTTGTAACATTTCATTAGAGCCTCTGTGACCTTTCCAAGGATCTATTTGTTTAGAAACTTGGAGTAAGTTTCCAAGTTGATGATGGCTGATTGTGGTAGCTCATGCCTATAACCCCAGATATATAGGAGGTGAAGATCAGGAAGATTGTGATTCAAAAGTCTGGCCAAGACAAAAGGTTAGTAAGACTTCATTTCAACCAACAAGTTAAGTGTGGTGGCATACATGTGTGATCCCTGCTGCTAGGAAGATCAAATAGGAGAATCACACTCTAAGGCTGGCCTTGGGCAAAAATAAGAGAGCTTATCAGAAAAAAGAAAGGATGGAATGAAGGGAGAAAGGAAGGGAGGGAGGGAGTAAAAATGGGCTGGTGATGTACCTCAAGTGGTAGAGCATCTGCTTAATTTGAGTTACCTACTTACTCTGACTTCAAACCCTAGTGCTACAAAAAAGTTATTTAATATGTCAACTTATGTATAGAAGAATTACAATTCAACAGAAACTGACATTCTGAATTGAAACCCTTTTGTACAATTACCTGAATAAAAATAAATTTATTTTTACCGATGTTAACTGTGTTCCACAACTACATAATGTAGAATCAAGCATGTTGTTGATATGAAACCCAATAAACATCTTTCGAGGCAATGTTAAATTTTATTTTTATTTGTCTTCTTAAAGCCAAATTGCAGGTAACAAGATTTATGGTAATTTGGTTTGTGGCTGTTGTTTGTGAAGGTGAGGTAATGACTGGGACACAGAATCAAACCAAGGTGCCGTGGTGGCATGGATCTGTGTTTGAAAGCCATCAGAACATAAGCCATCTGCACCATTTGCATTTTCTCCACAAGCAGACCTCCCTGGTAACCTGGAAAGGAGCAATTCTCGGAACACTTTATTTTCTGATACCATTTATCTACATCCTAAACAAAGCATGAAGATGTTCCAACTTTGCTCAATCTATATACTGCTCAAAAAAGAAGCATCAGAGGCTCCCTAAACTGCACTGAGTTTAAAATCAGCACCATTCCCAGTCACTGACAGTACAAGATGTGGACTCCTCAAGAATCTTCTAGCTTTTCCCCTTAGGTAGACTGTGAACCAGAAAGTTGGACTGAGATCACTCTTGCCCAGTGAAGGATTTGGTTGAAATCCATGACACTCAGTGATAAAGGAATTAAGTCAGTGTGAAATTGTAAAAGGGTTTTCTAAATCTCCCTTCATCCTGCTCCGCACCTCACAGTGCTGTGCCATTTTCTTTCTGGCTGTTGTGGGTGAGTCACATCTTCCCAGCAGCAAAATAGCTACAATTTTGGCTGGAAGCTGAGCCAAAGCATGAGAGAGAGAGAATGATATAAATATGTAAAGTGAAACTTTACAATTACATAATGTAATAGAGTAGATATCACCACTTGGAACTGAAGTGAACCATTAAAAGGCTGAACCATTTAAAAATAGCAGCATAAGCAGTATTTTAGAATACAAAAAGCAAATGCACAGTTTCTAGAGCACTTGAAAATTGTGCAATGAGTTTTCAGAACTACAGAAAATAACATTCTCCGTTCTTCAGAGTAGTCAAATATCTATTTAGCAAGACTCAGTGTTATGAGACCAAAGGGCTATAATTAATGCCATTTTGGAGGGCTTACCCCCTCCCCAAATCAACTCCAGTGACAATCACATCAACAGGACAAGAAGATGGAAAACAAACATTACCTTCTGTGAGTGACAAAAACGTTATTTACATGTCCTAGCCCATTGCAGCCTGGCAAGGGACAATGGGGTAACTCTTGCTTGTTCAGTTTCCAGGACAGAGGGGTTCCATTGAGAGGATTCTCCTTCTGTCTCTTAGCAGCCAGGGGACAGCCGGAAGCGGTTCGATGTGACGTGTATTTACCTGATATGTGGCCTTGGCCATCACATCCTACTACAGGGCATCTAGAGAGACAGCAGAGACATTACCAGATAAGAAGGCAGAAACAGTCCTGTGCTACCCCGGGGCAAGCCAGGAAACTCGAGAGTTTAAAAAAATGCTACCATAACAAGAAGAATGGTATTGCATTTGTAGTAAGATAATGGTCCACAGGCTTTAAGCTGAGCAGTATTTATGCTCTGTGTGTGTGTGTGTGTGTGTGTGTGCGCGTGCGCGCACGCGCCAGTGATAGAGTGTGACTTCAAAGCCTGGGTGCTGTCTTTAGCTTTTTTGCTCTAGAATGGAGCTCTTTCACTGGAACTAAGTTCTACTTCTGGCTTTTTGATGGTTCATTGGAGATAAGAGTCTTCCACAATCTTCAGATCTCAGCCTCCTGAGTAGCTAGGATTTTATGAACCACAGATTCATTATCTCGTAAAATATTACTGTAAATCTATTAATATCTGATTCTGTAGGTGAGGAAAATGAAGCTTCTAATAGCAATTGAGCCAAGATACACACCAGTTTTGTAAAAAGTAAAGAAAACCAAGCTTGTGACTACATTTTTCAGTTCTAAAGCCAGCTATTTAAGCACTAAATCATACCATTCCTGGAGACAGTCACAGGGTATACAAAGTTAACTGCCTCAATCAATAATACTACATAGCACATGGGACATGGTACTAGAATTTGAGTTTTAAAATGTTTAAATACTGCATTTAGAAATTGCATAGAGGAAATATATATATGTGTGTGTGTGTGTGTGTGTGTGTGTGTGTGTGTGTGTGTGTGTGTATTTTTTTTTTTTTTGGTTGGTTGTAGGGCTTGAACTCTGGGCCTGGGTGCTGTCCATGAGCTCTTCAGTTCATGGCTACCACCCTACACCACTTCTATTTTTCTGGTGGTTAACTGGAGGTAAGAGTCTCTCAGTCTTTAGTGCCTGGATTGGCTTTGAACCTCAATCCTCAGATCTCAGCCTCCTGAATAGCTAGGAATATAGGAGTGTGCCATTGTACCTGGCAGGAAACTATATTACTATATGTAGAGTATACCTATCATCCAAGACTTGACAGCCATTTCTTAGAGGAGAAAATTCAATTCTACATTGAATGTTAGCTTTGTGTAACATTAACATCTCGGAAAAATGTCAAGGTATTTATCATACTCTTTTGTTGTTGGTGGGGGTAGTGGGACTTGAACTCAGGGCCTGAGCACTATCCTTGGGCTTTTCTCAAGGCTAGAGCTCTATCACTTGAATCACAGCATCACTTCCAGCTTTTGCTATGAATGTGGTACCAAGGAATCAAACCCAGGGCTTTGTGCATGCTAGGCAACTACTCTACCACTAGGCCACACTCCCAGCCCCCAAGTATTTATCATTCTATAGCACTTTTATAGTGCTACTTTCCTTTATAACAATTGTGAAAAAGAGAACTTTCGCAACTAGCCCCTTTTATTTTCTTCATTATCAAAGAAACACAGCCACGATGGGAATTTTCTCCAGTCTGTCTGTCTGTGTCTTTCTCTCTTCAGGATTTTAATTCAGGGCCTGCAGCTCATTAGGTAGTGTTGAGTCAAGTAAGCAGGGTGCCTTTGCTTTAGCACTATCAGGAGAGGCAGTGTTCACCGGAGTGCCCTCTACTGACTCTGGAGGCCTTACCACATCCCAACTACGGCTCCCCTTATCTGTCTTAGAAGATAAAGCTAACCTTGGTGTCTCAACTGTTGTACTTACTTAAGTTCAGGGTCCTCTTTTTCTTCCTTGGTAGGGGTCATTTTGACACCGCCTTTCCTTGCTCTCGGGCAGCCAGACAAGCTAAAATGTGTAACCAACAATAAACAACACAAAACAAATGTGATCTTACTGGTTCTGCTGATGATTCATTGGGTCCTGTTTCAAAAGTGGGATCGATCCTACCTTCTGTGAGAAGCATAGTTTCCAGTCACGTGGCCAGAACCATCGCAACCTGGGGTTGGACACCTGGAAAACAAGGGAACAGAGTGTGGGCAAGGTCAGGAAGAGAGGGCCACCATGATACAAACAGATAGACTGGAAGCTTTGGATGGGACTCTTCCCTTAAATATGACTAAGTTTTGGTTAAGAAACCTATTAAAGGATTGAATGGTGATTGGTAGACAATTTATTATCCATTCGTTTTCTTGGTTTTTAATATTACACTGGAAGGAAGGTGAAAGCCCCTCACTGAATGTTTGGTTTCTGTGTACATCATGAGAAGTTCTTATCTTTCATGTAAAAAGAAGAATTTTTCCAGATTGTATGAATAATTATTTTTCCCTATTATACTGTATAGACACAATAACCCATTAATTCTAGATAGGTGAACTTCAGAGTCTTAAGGACATTAATACTATTACTAGAGAACTTAATGTGTACCTTGTCTGCCCTGCCTCATAATTATGTTATTGACAATCATTAAGTTCGGGGTACAAGCAGCAAAAGAGGAAGAGAAAGCCACTGAGGAAGCCATTCTCCTCTGAATGTTGCCTACGAATAAAGTTCAAAATATACTGGGATATCAAAATTTAAACGGATTTCCATATCGTTGTTGCCTTAAAGAAATCCCCACTACCATGAACACAGAGTGGCTATTCCCAAGAGGGACTTCATGGACGGGCTGTATTTTCAATCGTTATTTAACACATGGTTCCCAGTATCTGCTGTCTTCACCCAAACAGGAATTCCATTGGAGAAAAGTAACAAAGACAGCTATGTATAATGTTTCTAGAAGTTGCACATGACAATTTGTACAGTGTTTATTTCACAGTACTATTTATTATTTCTGGTACTAAGACTCCAAACTTTTTATACTGGTACACTTTGAAGGGCATAAGATGGATCATAAATTTTTATTTGTGTAAGTAATATAAAATTTTTATTGTGTATGTAATATAAAAAGATGAAAATAAGCAAATGAGAAATCTGGATATGAGAAATCTGGAATTAAAGAAGACAGAGTAGAAAAAATTAAATCAAGAAGTAGATATCAATATACATATGACTTTGAGATCTTGTAAACAAGGGACTAACGAGCCAAATCTATATTTAATACACAAAAGTGAAAAGCAAGGAACATTTTACATCCTACAGGGTAAAATACTACCCTTGTTTCTTAAAATTCCTGATGAAAATGCTTTGTCACACCTCATAGATTTGGTTCAGTAAATCAATTCTGAAATTAACAGAAGAAAGATTTTTCATAATTCTGTCATTTCTTTAAAAATATTATCAAATACAAAGTATACAAGTTAAGAAAGTTATAGTGGATTCATTTCAGCTGTGGAAAAGAGCGCTTTGTTATTATTTGATAGGTACAATTGCTTTTTGTTGGTGGAAGAGGGCAATCAGCTGGACTCGTGAAGGGAGGGAGGCATGCCTTCAACACTTACTTCAGCTCCTGAGAATTGGCAGCCATGAGGGACTTAAGCGTCTTATCTGCTAAAGGACATCCAGAGACACTAACAAGGGAAGAGAAAGAAAAACATATACTGAGGTGGACAAACTTAACCTAAGAGGGCACCTTAAGTCTGTGACATATATTAAATCACTGGTGATTGGGGATTGGAAAAAAATGAGTTTGAATGTTGTTTTGCTACTAACATGAATGGATTCAAGGGGACTCTAATTCTCCTTCCTTCCTTCCTTCCTTCCTTCCTTCCTTCCTTCCTTCCTTCCTTCCTTCCTGTCTTTTTTTCTTTCTCTCTTCCTTTCTTCCTTTCTCCTTGCTTGCTTTCTTGTCCTGGGCCTTGAACTCAGGGCCTGAGCACTGTCCTTGGGCTTTCTCAAGGCTAGAACCCTACCATTTGAGAACCCACCACAGCACCACTTCTGGCTTCTATGTATGCGGTACCTAGGAATAGAACCTGGATCTTCGTGCGTACTAGGTGAGCACTCTACCTAGGCCAAACTCCTGGCCCCTAATTATTTCTTATAAACTCACATTTGTTATTTATCTAGTGAAGAACTTTAATACAATGAGATTCTTCAGTTCCAGAATTCAGTGATAAAATGATTACCACCAGAGTTCATTACCAGTGATGATGGTTTAAAGGCTTAAACCAGTGCCCAAAGAGAAGGCAAATCAGACCAACAGGAAGGTCAGCAGAGAGATCCAACACAGACTTTTGTGCTGTTACATCTCCCTATAACTTGACCTATTATTTGCTCAGGATCACAGGTGCCACTGCCTCTGGGTAAGTGGTCCACTCTAGTTACAATATCATCTCCAGTTAAAGTTAGGTTGGACCGAAGCCTAATATAATTTTATAGCTAAAATACAGGATAACTCCCAAACATAACTATTTCATTGTTTCTTCTGGTTCTAGAATAATAGTTTAGAGGATAAATATACACAAGAGAGCAAACAAAGTGGTTAAGTACCTTCGGTGAGAGGCATAGTTCCCTGTGACATGGCCACTTCCATCACACCCTGGCGTTGGACAACTAGGACAACAGAAATATATGCCATTAGGGCCAAGTGCATTTTGCAGATGCATTTGTTCTGCTAAATAGCTTATAAAGTAGCTGCTTCTTTCCAGATAAGTTAACACTGAATAGGGCATACAGAAGCCAGTGCATTCAACTTTTACACTGGCTTTATATAAGAACAAGTAAGACTAGTAAAGAGAATAAGAGAATAAACAGAATGCTGAATTATTTTCCTCAGTTATTTCTTTCCAAAGTGAACAATTTTCTAGTACAAATGACTGGAAACAAGAAAGGGCTCCAACTATGTATATCCTAGTGTTATGAGTCAGAAATTAGTGATATTTTATTTTTTGAGAGCAGAAATTTATGAAGAAATTATAAATTCATACTTTACTGTGACAGTAAATCTTAGGAATATTGCTACCAATTACATAATATTCTAGAAAAACATATTTGCAAGCTCTTAAGAACAAGGCAACCTAATAACTTAATGAATGTTTTAGAAATTACAGAAAAAAAGAATACATTTGAGTGAAATATAAACATCTTTGTCTACACTCTATTTTACTTTATGAACTTCCCATATATCCTGGACTTCCTAATGCATTTAAAAGTAATACAAGATACCAGGCACTGGTGTCTCAGGCCTAACATCTTGCCAGTCTTGGAACTTGAACTCAGGACCTGAGCATTGTCCTTGGGTTTTTTCCTCAAGGCTAGCACTGTCATTTGAGACACAGCACCACTTCTGGCTTTTCTATGTAAATGGTACCAAGGAACTGAACCCAGGCATTCGTGCATGCTAGGCAAGCACTCTATCACTAGGCCAAACTCCTGGCCCCAAGTCTGTGAGATTTTTAACTCCGATTAACCACAAAAAAGCTAGAAGGGGGGCTGTGGCTCATGTGATAGATCAAGAAAGCTCAAGGATGCTGCCAGGACCTGAATGCAAGTCCCAGGACCAGAACACACACACACACACACACACACACACACACACACACACACACACACACACTTATTACACACACAAATAATGCAAGAAAGTGGGCATTCATAATTTTCCTTTTACAGTCAGAAGTGGTCTAGTGTTTTGGTCATTTAAATTTCTGAAACCATTAGCAAGTTGTTTATTTGGAGTGCGCACATTGACCTTAGCCTCCTAGGCACGATTTGTGGTGTTGTCAAGAATGTGGGAGAGTCAGTTACATCCTTTCCGCATTTGATTGCTCCTGATATCCTGCCCGTGATGAGGGAAGGTCATCTGTGTGTGGACAGAATAGATTTCAAACCGCCCCCCTTTTTTTGGTGGGTTATGGGGCTTGAACTCTGGGCCTGGGTGCTGTCTCTGAGCTCTTCAGTTCAAGACTGCTGCCCTACCCCTTGAGCAACAGCCCCACTTCTGGTTTTCTATTGTTTAATTGGAGATAAGAGTCTCACGGCTTTTAGTGCCCGGGCTGGCTTTGAACGGCAATCCTCAGATCTCAGCCTCCTAAGTAGCTACAATTACAGGTTTAAGCCACCATGCCTGGCATAAAATTGGCATTTTCTAAGTTTTTTTTTTCACTAAGAGTCACTTTGCTTTCCTTTTCAGGAAATTTAAAGAAATTAGAAGTTAGAATTCACAAGGGGATATTTGCTTTTCAGGACTTGATCTAAATTGGGTCATTTATTTTTCACTTTCTAAACTCCTGGGTAAAAAATACTAGAAAAGAAAGTATAGACACTAAAACATGTTCTTAAGAGTAAAGAAAAAAAATAACAGCGATTATATTTGAGCTGAATCATCTTAGAAGTGTCATTTACTTTTGAATGAGAAATCTTTTTTCCCCTCAACATTATACACAGAGATATTCTGAACTGCTTGGGAATTCCCACTCTGAAAACACACTGCCACCTGCTGTTCTCCAAAGCACTGCATTTATTTTACTTGTAGTTTTAATCACTCCAGTTAATTTACACTACAGACAAAAAGAAATTATAATGCTTTTAAAGTCACTCATCTATAAATTGCCTATGAAATATAATAGCAAATATATTTAGTTCATAAGATTTTTAAGGTTAATATTATGAAAGGGTCAAAAGAAAATAAAGGAAGATTTACTAGCAAACCTGCAATGAGAAGCTGTTTAGGTTTCTGAGAGCCAGTTTTATTTTCAAAACCACAATAAAAACAAAATAACAGACCAATATGTGTTAGTACCAATAGGCTCATACATGTGGGCAAGGTTTGCAAAGGGAAATACCCAAATTAAAGGAATGAAAGCAGCAAAAATCAGTACAGGGTACTCAAGTTCTATGTACATTAGGGAGCAGCAGACAAAATGAATTCACTCTGTCCTGACCAGTTTTTGTAATTAAGGAACAAATATATGCCAGAAACAAGAAATGAAATACAACAAAAACCATAGTATGATTTTATGAAACAAATACACTAAGCATGTTCAAGGTCTTTGGAAACCTTTTGTTCTTTTTGTTTATCTTCGTACTCAAGAGTAGTCTCCATAACCCAGTAGTCAAACTTGACTTTTCTGATTAAATAGACTTGACCAAGCCAGGAGCTGGTGGCTTACACTTAGAATCCAGCTACTCAAGAGGCTGAGATATGAGAATCATAGTTTGAAGCTAGCCTGGGCAGGAAAGTCTGTAAGACTCTAATTTCCAAGTAACTACCCCCAAAATGAAAGTGGAGCTGGGGCTCAACCGATAGAGCACTAGCCTTGAGGGAAAAAAAAGCCCAGGGACAGTACCCAAGTTCAAGCCCCAGAACAGCTGCCTGTCCTCCCCAACACATAAAATAAAGTTAATCACCCATCTGTTACATCAGTTTAGTTGCACTAGCTTTGGACAATTTCTAATAGAAATTTTTCATTTTATTTTTTTGAAATTTTTCATTTTAAGATGTTAAAAACAATCACATGGAAAGGAAATCTATAAACAGGCAAATCTGAATAGCAAGTTTGAATAGCAGGTCCACATGGAAATAAGTGCCTGGAAAACCAAAGTGGCTTCTTGGAAAGAAATTTTATATTCTGGTGTCTGATAGCACCCAAGTCACAGACTATCAATAATTTGCTTGAGTTGAACTATGAAAAAGGTGGAGATAGTCTATTGGGAAGTTATTTAGGAGAGGTTTTTGTCTTTTGCAACACTTAGAACTGAGCTGGGTGCCTCACATTTTAGGTGAGATGCTCGGCACATACCATTCATTCTCCAGTTCTGTTTGTATGTTTTTGAGATAGGCTCTCATGAGCTTTCCTCCAGGGCTGGCTTCAACTAGTGATAATCCTTCCTCTTGTCTGTAGTGTAGCAAACATTACAGTCATGCACCAACATGCCTGGCTAAAAGTTTTTTTTAACGGTACTTTGGTTTGAACACTGGTATCTGTAATTGCTAAACAAGGTATTTTTACTGCTGAAAATGACTTAGGCCATGAGTTTTGCTTGTCATTTTTAAAACAGGGTCTTGCTTTCTGCCCAGGCCAGGGCTTGGATGGGATGATGCACTTATGTTAGGTTTCCTGCCAGCTCATTATTGAAGAGGGGGCTTAATAATTTTTTACTGTCAGGATTGTCCTGGACCATAATCCCAACTTTCTTAGACTTGTAAATAGCTGGCGTTATAAGCATGATCCACTAATACAGGGAAATTTTATTTTTTGTGGGAACATGTATTTTATACAGAAAGATACAGAAAAGAGAGTACAGGTGCCAAAGTAAAAAAGATTTTTTGATTAATATTTAACCATTTACATAAAGAATTTCATTCACTTGCTCACTTGTTTAGAACTAGTACTTGCTGCTTTAAGATACCTTGGTTTGTGCAGGGCACTGCTGGCTAATTGCTGTAAGACTACTTATTCATAAAGCTGAGATCTGAGAATCATGTTTGAAGCTAGTTGGGACAGGAAGTCTGTGAGATTCTTATCTCCACTTAACCTGGAAAAAACCTGCAGGAGAGCTGTGATTCAAGTGGCAGAGCACTATTCTTGAGGGAAAAAGTTAAGGGACAGTCACAGCGATTGAGCAGAGGTGAAATTTTTAGGAGGTAAGCTCTAAAGGTATCTTGGAAGTGAATGTTGTGATTCCTGACCCTTTCTTTCTCTGTCTTTTGTTTCCCAGACACAATGAGGTTAGCATTTCTTCAATCCTTTGTTCCCTATGATGAAGTATTCCAACCACAGGCTCAAAGGCAACAGAGCCAAGCAACCATGGACTGAGAAACATGACTAAAGAATGCGAGGCAAATATAATGAATGATTGTTGTCCTTAATGTACTATGTTGTCTCTCATCTCCTTTGCTGTCCCTTGGTTATCTCATATTGGTATAGTATCTCACTTTGTTATCTGATATATTGAATTTATTTGTATTTGAATATTTGAAATTTGATAGGGAAGGGGGGAAAACCAAGACGGATGGGGGGTGTGGGGGGGGAGGGAAACGGGTACCAAGACATGTGAAAGGGTATCAATGTATGTGAATTAATGCACCTTCTATCTGGCAAATATCATGTAACCCTTTTACTAATTACAATTAAAAAAATAAAGCAAAAAAAAAAAGAATGCGAGGCAAAAGAAATCTGTCCTTTTTCTAAGTTGATATGTCAGATAATTTGTCACAATAAGCTGACTTATATGGTGGTACAAAATGAGGCTTTGCCATAGGTACACACTGCATACTGATCACATTAGGACAATGGTCACAGTACTTCTGAGTTTGTAATGGAAGCCATTCACTCCTTGACTCACACCACCACGTGCATGTATTATAAGGTTAGTAGACTTCCTGAAATATTAGCTCCCTGGATCATGGGTCTCAAGTTCTCTTTGGGTCAAAATATAAGTTTTTCTGATCGCTCTTACTTTTGCAATCAACAGACTTTTTGTCTCTTTGTATAAGATGATGAGCACACATTTTTTTTAAATAAGACCTCAGATCAATGCATAGGTTTAGGTGTATGTTGAACTCTAACTACTAACTAGTTAAAATTGTTCTAAAATGCCCCTAAAGTAATTTGTATAAGCCAGGATAATGTAACCCCAAATGGTGAACGGGGTACTGTCACTTCCAGAATCATATAGAATATGCATTGGCCACTACTTACGTGATGAGTTCTTTTTTGAGATCTCTTGCATGGAGCTTGGGTTTAGGGCTTGGTATAGAGGCCTCTCCAGGAAACTTTTTTTCTTCTAAATTTTCTAGAGAGCTCATTGGATCTTTCTGAAAAAATAGAAAACAGAAAACAAAGCAAAATAACCCAAATGAAAACCAAAATCATATCAAGCAAAAATAAAAACAAACAAGGCAAAATAAAAGTAGGAGAGAGAAAAATACATGCCATTAGGGAATTCTGAATAGACCACTGGATTTTAAGTCACTGAAGATGAGTTTGGGTTTTAGCTTGAAGATTTAGCTAGAATACCATAAAGGATTTGAAAAAAAAATGAAGAAGGAACTCAATTTTTTCTTGATTGTTAGGCTCTTTATTCTCATTGTTATACAACTTTATCCTATGGCAAGAATGAGAAAATAAAATTAAGGGGGAATGCCTTTTAACAGTTTACATCTCAGTAAACTGAATTCTACAGGTATTTTTCTTCTTTTCTTTTTTCCCCTTCCTTTTCTTTTCTTTTCTTTTTTTTTTTCTTGTCCTGGGGCTTGATCTCTGGGCCAGAGTGCTGTCCCTGAGCTTCTTTTCCTCAAGATGAGCCTTCTATCACTTGAGATACAGCATCACTTCCAGCTTTTATTTAGTTGTTTATTACTCAGTCTGGCTTCGAAACATGATCTTCAGATCTCAGTCTTGTGAGAAGCTAGGCTTACAGGTGTGAGCCACTGGTGCCTGGTGAGATAGTTCTTGAACTATTTAATTAAGTTAGTATATTAGTATGTTTCAAGTTCTACCATACAATAAATACTTTCTAGATAACACAAAAATAGTTCTGTGCACAGCCAGCAGTCACAGAAGTAAAATAAAAGGAATATTGCAAAAATGAATCATACAGAGTTTTAAACAAAAGAGGAAGTAAATGTTGGTTAACAGAAGGCTCATTCCAATATATAAGTAATTAACATCTAAATTATTTGTTTAAATATGTGATAAAGACTGCTGTAATTAGGCATTCAATTTCATTTTTTGGATAGGCATTCTCTCTTTTTTGTGTAAATGTCTGTACTGGGACTTGAACTTAGAGCTTCATGCTCATTTTTATAAGTTAAATTTTATTATATTTACATAGCTGTGCTAAGGTGTTACCATTCAACAAATCAGCTTATAAGTAAAATTTTAAATTCAAGGTTGGTGCTCTACTGTTAAGCCACACCTCCACTTTCTGAATTATTGTTCTCATTTTCATATCACTTCCTGTTTTTGCTAAGTTGTTTTCCTGTAATTCAGTTATTTCTGAGACAGTGTTTCTCATTGGATATTTGTAACTTTCATTACCTTCTTTGAAGCTTGGTACTGATTTTGAACTCATAAGAAAGACATTAATTTTTGCAAATCATTTGTTTGCCAAGTGATGTATTATCTCACAGAAAACTAATGATGTTTTCCTAAATTGCATAATTATCTTACTTTCATCATTAAACCTTTATCCAATAAATATAATACTTTCTGTATTTAATATTAAAACCAGATTGATTAATGTAGAAAGCTGCCTTCTAAATATTAAATTACTGATTTGCATAGGGTGGGTAAACTGGGATCATCTAAAGCAAATCTCATTTAAATTAAATAAATACAGAAATTATATGATTAACAATTATAGCGCAAATATAATTTTTATATTTCTGAGCTTACATTTAAAAGAAAAGAAAATCAAAATGATGATCCTTGTCTATGTGAATGTAAAAATGATTATGTATGTAATTATTCAAGCTCAATAAAGGAAAAAAAAAGCAAAGAGAAAAATTCCCAAGATTTTCCCAATGACAGGAAAGTTTTAAGTATTCAGCTTGTTAACAAGGCAAATGTAGTCTTTCCACTGTTTTCAATTATGTACATGAGTATGCCATTGTAATTGCACTGTATCTCATGTGATATTTTTGAACATATTGGATTTGATTTTAATTATTCCATATTATTTTATTTGCAAATACAACAATAACTGATTAAAATTTCTATTTGAAAGTGAAGAAATGTGTGCTTCATAAAACTCACATCCTTGGGTAGAGAAAGAACTATTTATATGCTCTTTCATGGAACCAGTAGCAGGCTAGATGACTAGCTTACCCGTTTAAAGTTTTACAGTGTACAAATGGCTAATGCAAAGTAATTCCTAAATCTGACCATCCCACCATTCACTCCATTTTAGGCACTCTCGATTTGACTGGGATAGTAATTTCTACTCTCATTTACAGATAACTTAGCTTTCTAAAAGTAGATGCAAAGGGTAAACTCAGAATTGTCTCAGTGTAGAGCAACCATTGTTTATCTACTTGGAAGCTCAATTTTTTCACACAAATGGCATGAAATGAAGAATGATTTCACTATTTTCATTATGAAAAAGTTAAGGACAAAGTCTCAAAAGAGCATTAAAATTTCCAACTGCTATTTGACAGTTGAATCTATGTTTATGGAAGACAAGAGAATAGAGGATTTGGAAAAAAATGATCAGTTATAAAAATTTAAATTATTATTTGGCTAAATGAATACAAAATATCGCTGGAAGGATATATAATATTTAGTTTGGCATAATAATACATAGCAATGCCAGGTGCAGTGGCTCACACCTATAATCTTAGATACTCAGGAAGCTGAGATCTGAGGATCGCGGTTCAAAGCCAGCCCAAGCACTAAAGTCCCCGAGAGATTCTTATTTCCAATTAAGCATTAGAAATTTTGGGAGTGGCACTGTGGCTCCAGGGATAGGGTGGTAGACTAGAGCTGAAGAGCTCAGGGACAGCACCCAGGCCTCAGAGTTCAAGCCCCACCACCGACAAAACAAACAAACAAACAAACAAACAAAAACTAGTAATGTTTTAACAGTGTAATTTTATAACTAATGATCTTTTAAACATTTCACAAAATTTCAGAACTACAGACTCTCTATATTCAATCTTTTGTAAAACACTCCCCTCGATTCTACCTCAGAATCCTGTGCAGAAAAGGACATGTGTTAAAATACAGGTGGCCATCTCTAAAAGAGAGTCTAGATAAGTACAATGCAAAAGGCATTTCTTATTGGACGACTTCCTAAACAATATGCGGTGTACAATAACTCAAGAGCATTTATAAATTTCCCCCAAACTTAAAGCATCATTTTGAAAATAACGATTTTCTTCTGTGTAAGATGTGTAATAGAGAACTGGCATACAAGTGTGTGTAGGGAATCTGTGTATGAGTGTAAGTCTTTAATGTACAGATGGAACTTTATACTGATTTCAGTAAAGACCAGAACATAATGGTAACATGAATAACAGATAATAGCATCTGGCACTTTTAACATTTTAAGCCCTGAAATCTTTGGAGAACTGACAGTTGAATGAAGCTGACAGCCCTAGTTATTTCTAAGTACTTTCCTTTTGAGATAATTTGAGTTTTTTCCAGATTCAGGACTTTTTTTTTAAGAGGGCATCTGGACAGGCTATTTCGCTGAGAGAGACAGACAATATTTTCTGAAAATTACCACCAAAATTAAGCAACTGTTGGGCATATGAGCTAGATAACAATGAATTAGAAATAATCTCTTGATTTCTAGTGGTATGAGTGCCGTTTGTGGTTGAAGCAGGAAGCAGGACAGTGGTGGTTGTGGAACACACCACATCTGGGTATTCTGACATTTACCAGGTTTCAGGGGCACAGGCACACTTCTAGGATGCTCACCAGAAAACAAGAACAAACCACTCCCGTCTCTGATTTCTGAGGCGTATCACAGACACCTGCCTATATCAGAGTACTGTAGTCCTTCGTTCTGAGGAGCATCTGAGATGATGGTAGCTTCCATCACACCTTCCCAATATATCTTGTTATTCTTCTTTCTTTTTGCTTTTTAATTTTTCTTTTCTCTTTTCTTTTATCAGTTGTGGGGTTTGAACTCTGGGCCTGGGCGCTGTCCCTGAGCTCTTCAGCTTGAGGCTACTGCTCTACCCCTTGGGCCACAGCATCATTTCTGGTTTTCTGGTGGTTAAATGAAGATAAGCGTTTCATGGCCTTTCACGCCTGAGGTTGGCTTTGAACCACAATTCCTAAATCTAAGCTTCCTGATTATCTAGGATTGCACACATGAGTCACTGGCTCCTGGCTTTTTCTTAATATTCCATATGCTATCTCTAGTTTTTGGTGATTTTTTTCTTTTCCTTTTCTCCACTTTTCACACTTTCCCTTTTGTCTTTGTTTCAGGGAATTCCAGGCTCATGACATAATTTCTGCATGACATGGACCAATTGAGCCTACCTGAGTTTTCCATTTTCTCCTCTAAAATATAATAGTCCTATTGTGCTGGGCTACCAATGTTCAAGAAGTAATGTATCCATTACCTGAAGAATGTAACTGTAACCTCTCTATACATCAGCAGGACAGTAAAATACAATTAAAAGTAAAAGAAAAAAGATTCCTGTCAGCCTGGTGATGGTGGCTCACACCTGTAATCCTAGGTACTTAGGAGACTGAGATTCAAAGTCAGCCTGAGCAAAAAGGTCCTTGAAATTTATCTTCTATTAACCACCAGAAAACCAGAGGTATCCCTGTGGCTCAAAGCGTTGACTGAAAAACCTCAAGGAAAGTGCCCAGACCCTGAGTTCAAGCCCCACAACTGACAAAAGAAAGAAAGGAGGAAAGAAAGGGAGAGAGAGAGAGAGAGAGAGAGAGAGAGAGAGAGAGAGAGAGAGAGAGAGAGAGAGAAGATTCTTTGTCATCATTATTCTTACTATATATGATATCCCTCTATTACCTCCCAACAAGGATACATGTACAATTTATTTTTCAAAAGAATACCTATCAAATCAACATTTGTCAAAATCAAAATCCGGAAAACATACTCAGATCTTAGGTAATCTTGGCACAGATGAGGTACAAATATATTGCAAATCTAAGAAGCTGTACTGGGGAGTTGCAATGATTCAGAAGTACTATGCATATCCCTATCAACTACAGCTCTCTCAAGCCCTGAGACATCCTATGAAGACTGTTGTGACAATAATTATTTTCTCAATTCAAATCTAGAGCAAGCATACTGATCAAAGAACATACTTAGGATTTCTGAAGTCTTCATTATCTCTGTTAGTGCCACTGAATTCTAATATGGATTCTAAATTCTGTATTTCTGATTACTCAGGTTAGAAATCACAGCAGCTAGGTGCCAATGGTTCACACCTGCAATCCTAGCTACTTAGGAAGCTGAGATCTGAGGATTGTGGTTCAAAGCTAGCTTGGGCACAAAAGTCCCTGAGACTCCAATTAACTGCCAGAAAACCAGAAGTGGCACAGTGGCTCAAGTGGTAGAGTAGGAGGCTGAGATCTGAGGATCATGGTTCAGAGCCAGGCTGGGCACTAAAGTATGTGAGACTCTTTTCTCCAATTAACCATTAGAAAACCAGAAATGTTACTGTGGCTTAAAGGGAAGGGCAGTAGCCTTGAGCTAAAGATCTCAGGAACAGCGAGTGCCCAGGCCCAGAGTTCAAGTCCCATGACAAAAAAAATATCCCATAGATGAAAAAAATATTGCCAAAACAAACCCTCATTTTTTTAAATGATGAAAAAACAAAATAGGAAAGTAAAAATAAAATGTTCTTATGAGACTTATTTTATGACTGTTTTTGGTAAAGAATAGGCAAGGAGGGGATGGAAGGGAGTTTTAAAATAGAGTAGACCAGGAGCGTGGCCTAGTGGTAGGGTGCCTGCTTGGATGCACAAAGCCCTGGGTTTGATTTCTCAGTATTACATACACAGAAAAGGCTGAAAGTGGTGCTGTGGCTCAAGTGGCCTTAGCCTTGAGAAATCCCAAGAACAGTTCTAGGCCCTGAGTTCAAGCACCAGGATGGCAAAAAAAAAAAATTGAAAGGGTACAATGTTGACATTGTAGTCAAGGGCACAGAAGTACAGTGGATAAGAAACAACATCAGATACCCTACATGAGTAGAATGTGCCTCATGAAGTGTTTGCTATCACTACTGCTCAGACCTGTATCCCTCCTTCTCATATTGTGTGTGAACACTGAAGGCAATTTCTAGTAAATGCATTGATTATAGTCAACTTACAAAGGTCACATGGATGGGAACGGTAAGTCTAAGGGCCACTCAGCACATGACCTTGAGATATTAGGGCACATTGGGATTTTGACCTAGGAAGAGATATAGCTATGTCATTCTGTAAAACACTATCATTACCCAACTCACACCAATACCAGATCTCATGTCACCTTAGGGTACCAAGTGCTGTATGTCATGGCCTGGCTAAATATCCACTGTCTGGAGGTTAAGCAACCTCATGAGTTAGAAAACATTTCCCTTTTCTTAAGCCAACTGTGTGTAGGTGGGATTGAACCAACAACCTTTTGTGATTGTGTCTCAAGCCACCAGTCCTCTTCTAGTTTGGTCCATCTTGGACAAATTGTACAGAATAGATTTCTACCTTATAAACAGAGATGGAAATTAGGTATAACCAGGCACAGGCACTGTGGCAGAGAGAGGAACACTGCCTTTACTTCAGGTAAACTAACTTCCTATGTTGGCAGGTGCCAGTTTCACATCTGTCACCACCAAACATGTTTCTTCTTAAATGTTGTTTAACCCTAATTTGAAAGTTCAAAACCTAAAATTCTAATGTGACACTCAAATACCTTTTGGAAAGAAAGTAACATTTGGATTTCAAATCTTTGGCTTAGGGATCCTTAACCAGTAAAATCTATGTAAATATTCCAAAGTCTGAGTAACTGCAAATCTGGTGCACTTTTGGAGCCAAGCACTTCAGATAGGGGGTACTAAGCCTGTCATACTAGCCTTGTCTAGATACTTTAGGTGACTTTTTAAGCAGAATAAAGTGATGAAAGTCAATGTAACCAAACAATGTGGCTGTGTGGTCCATTCACCCTCCTACTGGGTGGCATGGGCATGGACAGTGGTGAAACAGAGGTGGGCTCAGATCCAAGGGATGGGGTTTCTTTCGAGTTCCCTTCTGCGACCACCCCACACAGAGTCTGCCAATTCACTGTCCCAACTTCCTTCCCTTCCTTCCTTCCTTTCTTCCTTCCTTCATTCCTTCCTTCCTTTCTTCCTTCCTTCCTTTCTTCCTTCCTTCCCTCCCTCCCTCTTTCCTCCATCCCTCCTTTCTTTCTCTTTTCCTTTCTTGTTTAGATAGTCTCATTATGTAGCTCAGGTTGGTCTTAAACTCACATCTCTCTTGCTTCAACCACCTCAACTCTGGGATTGTAGTTTTGAACCACTATACCTTGCTACATGTTATACTTTCTTTTTCTTTTTTCCAGTCCTGGGATTGGGTTTAGGGCCTGAGCACTGTCCTTGAGTTTTCTCAAGGCTAGAGCTCTACCTCTTGAGCCACACACCACTTCTGGCTTTTTCCTGTGTATGTGGTACTGAGGAATTGAACCAAGGTATTCATTCATGTTAGGCAAGCACTCTACCACTAGGCCAAATTCATGGCTATGTTATACTTTATTTATCAGAGTTTTTGGTCAGGCTCCCAGACAGACTGTGAGCTCATATGGTGCCGAGGTACATATGCATGGTGGACACCTGGCCTGTTTGCCACTATGTCTCCAGGGCCCTCTAATCACAATTCATGGATCCAGAGATGCTAGAGAAGGTGCATGGAAAGAAAGAAGGAAGAAGGAGAAAGGGAGGAAGAATATTGAAACAAACCAATCCTGTGATCACTACAGAGTAAGTCAATACACTGAGATTTTAAAGTAAAACTTAAATTCAATTCTTCCTCAAGTATGTAAGCTTCAAAAAGTTGAAAATGACTTTTTTTTTCTGCAGAAAATAGTGGCCCTTTAACCATCAACTGCCAAACCTATGAGCTTTTCTGGCAAAGAATAAAACAGGATAACTCACTATCATCATCATTGTCACAACCGCAATTCCATATCAACAATGGAAGTTCTGCTCCCATGTTTTCTAATAATCACTGAGGAATACAGGACTAAGCTGACCACTAAGCTTAGCTTAGTGGCTGCAGCCCATGGTGATGAAGGCTGAATGGGCTTATTTCTAGTCACAATTCCCTCTAAGGAAACCAAATGCACAAATATGTCTCATGACTTTGCCATCAGAACATCTTAGATATCCAACATTCATGACCATTTCTTAAAGTAATAACTCTCTATTTAGGGATGCCAACACGCTCCTCCATGGAAAAATCAATAAAAAAATTAAAAAATCAGATTTTATAGGATTCTAAGCTTCTTACTCGTCCCAGATTAGATTTCATCTTCAACTTCCTGACTCAGTGAATTGGCATTTCAGTGCTAATCAATGCCCTGCTCATTACAGTCTGCTGTAACTTCCTATACAGTACAGAAAAATGCCATCATCATGGAG
Organism: Megascapheus bottae; assembly: GCF_031878675.1. Taxonomy (NCBI): domain Eukaryota; kingdom Metazoa; phylum Chordata; class Mammalia; order Rodentia; family Geomyidae; genus Megascapheus; species Megascapheus bottae. Next base: position 4,740,160 of record NC_143517.1, read on the forward strand.
GACCAAATTTGTTACTATTACATATTCTTTTAGGAGAGTGCCAAGGCAAGTTGGATTCACCTATACATTTCATCTGCAATGAAATAAAACCATCACTTTATCAAAATCCAAGGCAAAGTATGGGATCATGTACTGTAGAAACAGAACTGTGAAATGAAATACTACCAGCACTCTGCAGTCATGCTCTGTCTTCAGCTTATTGATTGACACAGTTAAACAATACCTCTTTTTCCTCTTCTGTCTTCCCATGGGTTTTGCTATAGTTGATAGGCGTATCCCAGCCCTCTTGGTCGCAGAGGGCCTGATAGAATGCTGCATTGACCAGAAGGCTGCTTGTTTTGAATGGGGAAGAGGAAGGTGTTGGAATGGTAGTGTTAGAGGAAGTTAGAGGTGCAGACTTGTCCAAAATTCGAGATTTTTTCATGCTTAAGTCCAATGTGCCATTTTCATCCACTTCTATCTCGGCTCCCTGGTATACAACAGGAAACAGAAAAACATTTAAGCAGTTTGCAATTATAGCCTAGCCATGTGGGGCTTTTAAAGGATCATTTTAAATGTAAGCTTTTATGGCAGTGTATCTGCTTTTAAATCTAGCTTTGTGATTTGCACTGAGTAATGTTCAATTCTTAGGTACACTTTTAAGAACAACCCCATTAGTGAGCTCGGTGCTTCTGGGTTTAAACAAAGTAAGCTTACTACAAATAAGATGTTCCAAACACTAAATGTATTGACTAAGAGAGTTTATATATTTCAAAAGTTTAGCTTTAAATCTTCTTTTATACTTTACAGAATTATCATTGCAAAGTCATCGTTTAACGTATTAACATTTGTGTTTCTCAAAAGGCATATAGAATTTCCCAACCCCCAAATCACAATATTAATCTAACATGAGAAATATGCGAACACAACCAGCTGGAAGATCATTTTTATTGGAATATTAGATTAATATAAAACCAACATTTCACCCTAGGTTATGTGAACTGGAAAGGCTTTGTTCAATTATGGAGGCCAGAGGAGAGAGAGGCAAACAGTACAAACCGTATTTCACTTTGGGGCCTAAGGTAGTAGCTGACAGTGGGGTGTTTCGGATGAACCTTTTAGATTAAGAACTTCAGAAGAAAGGTGTTGATTTTTCAGATGTTTAGTTTTAGTATATGATTTAAAATTAATGCTAACTCACAATGTTCCTCCTTGAGATACCCTTTGCCAGTATTTTTAAATGATTCCTTACAGACACACACACACACACACACACACACACACACACACACACACACACACACACACGTACCACCATCGGATGAACCTTTTAGATTAAGAACTTCAGAAGAAAGGTGTTGATTTTTCAGATGTTTAGTTTTAGTATATGATTTAAAATTAATGCTAACTCACAATGTTCCTCCTTGAGATACCCTTTGCCAGTATTTTTAAATGATTCCTTACAGACACACACACACACACACACACACACACACACACACACACACACACACACACACACACGTACCACCATCTCTCTTGGTAATTTCTAGCTATCTAGCCAGGTTGGCCTTAAACCTGTGATCTTTCTGCCTTGTTCTGGTACTGGGATAACAGACATGGACCTCACATATTTATCATTTTTGAAGGAACACTATCTCATTCTGTATTTGGCCTAGCCCTAATAAACTGCTCGTGTGGTCTGGATCTTCTTCAAGACTGATACTGTGGGGTGCTTGTACAGAGCCTTGAACTGAACAGTGCCATGCTATGGCTCCCTAAAGCTGGAAGAACATGCCTGTCATTTTTCCAAATGGGTCAAATAGCACCATTCTGGTATCTTTCCTATCATCCATCAATTCACTTCTTGATAATCTCTTTTCTCTTTTCCTTTTGGCTGGCAAAGCAGATGTCTTAAAAATATGTCTGCAGGATCCCTCACTCCTATGGTAACCAGTTACTTTCCAGGGGCTGTAACTTAACTCCCCCTCAACATGCCTCTCTGCCCAGAAGTCATTTGTGAGCTCTGGCCAGCACTATTTGGACTTGCTGCCTGTGCCTGATTGAAAAATAAAGGTCTCACTTCTGTTTGCTTGTTTGACCTGTGCAGTTTCTATTTTCAGTCTTCCAGTCAACCAGCTAGATATGCTGCATTACATTTGTGAGAGGTAAATACACTTCTAATATGTTATACTAAGATGCTTTGGTCATATCTTTCTGTCCCTTTTTAGTAAATAGTTTAATCTCCTGTGATAGTTTTAAGCCCTGAATTTGACAGTACAGCTTATCCGGGATAATAACAGAGTAACCACAACATCTTATGCCATCTGTATAATATCAAATACGTTTTATACCAGCATTAATAAACCTTAGTTACAAAAAAATCCAAATATTAACCCTATTGGTGCCACAGGCTGTCTCCCTGCATGATCTCACAATGTGTACTGCCAGTCATGTTTCAAGGCAATTTTTGGCGTTATAGCTGATATGTAACTATAGCAATGAAACAGAGCTATAGTAATCAAGTTTAATGGCCAACGTAAAGTAAAATGCTAAATATTGTAGATGCTGACATTTTTTTCCATTAAAAAAAACTTGGGTTAAGTCTGCACAACCAATAGTCACATAAAATTCCAGACCTCTATGACAGATGGCTTAGGAAAAAAGAAGCCATGTGACTGGGCTACAGAGTTTTATAGCAAAACCCATAAATAGCACAGATTTGAGCTCTATGAAAGATACTAACTCTTCCAAGACTGTATTCGTATATATTTTAGTTTTTACAGAAAATTCCAAATAGTAAATTAAAAAAATGAGAAATTCTTTAAGTTATGATTATACATCTTGGGCAACCAAGGCTTGATTGAAAAACAAATTACTCCCAATGTTTGAAAACGATACTTTTCTTTCCTATGCCCCAGCCGGCTGCCCTGAGCACCTGACTTTGTGGAGAGGGAGTGCAGTACATGGGGAGAACTAGGGTACAGATGGGCTTTAAGTAAGTGCACAGATGCATTCAACAATGATACTCAGGAACAGAGAAGGGTTTTTCTGCTGTAGATGGGGACCATGCATTTATAGCATCGGTGTTTATTCACAGCAGTGGCAATAGGCATCTAGAGTCTGTGGCTCTAACTGCAAAGGGCAACAAAACTACAAGAAGGCCTTTGGAGGCACCTGCTCAGCACACAGCTGACTTGTCCCAGTCCCTTTCCAATCTCCATTCATACACTGACTTCTCAGTATATTGGGATTCTTATTTCAATTATTTACATTTAAAGTTTAAGTTTTCTTGGGCATAGGTAGGGTTAACACTCTTGTTTGCTTTCCCACTTTGTGTGTTTCTTACAACCCATCTACTTGAGCAGCTTTCCAGTTATTGAAAGCAGCTAGCATGCTGTGTTCTGTACATTACTGAGAAAGTACTTACTATGTTTGTGATACTGTATTTTTAGAAAAGTGAAATTGAAAAATGGATCGTTCCTTTGTTTGGAAGCATCGATCAAGTGGTAAAAGTCAGCCATGAGCAAGAAGTGAGTAGAAGGGCTCAGTTCAAGCCCACATATAAATGCACGCGCACGTGTGCGCACACACACACACACACACACACACACACACACACAATCACAAACATACACATCAAACAGATTGTTTCTGCCTTCAAGAAATTTATTTTGTGCATATATTTGCTTACATAATTTAATTAGTAGAAATGAATGTTAAATTGAAAGTTGACATTAGTATTGATTACAACCTTTATCTGTACTATAAAATTAGGTGTCCAAAACCAGAGAAATGACTTACAATGAGATGGTACATGTATTGGATAGAATATCACTGATCTGTAAAGTGGCAGTTATGAGGACTGAGAATTAGGTATGATGGAAAATCCTTACAGAACTGAAGACAGGAAACATCTTGGCATTCTTGCTGTGCTCATAACCACAGAAAGAGGTAGAATTGTTTTTGGAAGACCAAAAGGGAAAGTACATATAATTTTGTACATGGAGAATAGGTTTAAGCGGTTCCCTTCCAATATTTTACAGGCAAATGGCAATCTTAGCTTGTTTAACAAATTAAAAATTATACATTTAAAGATGGTGATGAGATAAAAACAAATTCAGAATATAAAATAGAATTTGTTGTCCTGGAGCATAGCCTAGTGATAAGAGTGTTTGCCTAACATGCATGAAGCCCTGGGTACAATTCCTCAGTACCACATACACAGAAAAAGCCAGAAGCGGTGCTGTGGCTCAAGTGGTAGAGCCTTAGCCTTGAGAAAGCCCAAGAACATTGTCCAGTCCCTGAGTTCAGGCCCCAGGGCTGGCAAATATATACATATATGTATATGTTAAACTGTATTATCCTAAGTATATAATTGTAAAAATGCTTAGCATTGTATAATTATAATTATGTATGATTATGAAGTGGCTAGTGTTTACATTATTAGAAGGATATTCCTGTTTCCTACTAGTCCCAGATGGTAACCTGTCAGCCTTTCTTCTTTTTTTTTTATATATTTTATTTTTTTTATTGTAATTAGTAAAAGGGTTACATGATATTTGCCAGATAGAAGGTGCATTAATTCACATACATTGATACCCTTTCACATGTCTTGGTACCCGTTTCCCTCCCCCCCCACACCCCCCACCCGTCTTGGTTTTTCCCCCCTTCCCTATCAAATTTCAAATATCCAAATACAAATAAATTCAATATATCAGATAACAAAGTGAGATACTATACCAATATGAGATAACCAAGGGACAGCAAAGGAGATGAGAGACAACATAGTACATTAAGGACAACAATCATTCATTATATGTCAGCCTTTCTTCTTGACATGGCTGATAGGCAGTGCAAACCAGGTGTCAGGGTTTTTGCTGCACTTTGCCTGTGCTTCATCTCACAGCTCTATTCCTTTATTCTGCCTTGAGGGTTTGTGCTTGGGAACTATCTTTTCTGTTCTGAAAGCTTACTTAAATATATTTCCAAGTGCAGATCATTAATAAACAAATGAAATAGAAATATTTTATTCTTACTCAACAGTACTTAGGTGTTAAGAGGATAAATTTGTTTAATGTAGTTAATAAATCAGAATGATAAGTACAGAGAAGAGATGACTATTGTAAAGTATAACATTTAAATGAAATTTCAGACCCCTTCCCCTGGATCTTTGAGACTTAAATGAAGCAACTAGAAGGGTGATGGTCTATGTTCCACATGTCCTTAAGAAGCTAGGAATGTGTGAATTCAAGCCTCAATTCCCACAATTAGAGCTGTGCCAGCCAGAAAATGTCATTTACTATCTCTGTAAAACTGCTCCTACTTCTAAGAAGGAGGAAATACCAACTTTACAGACTTCACAGGAGGACTGAAAGGATTCATGTGGGCAAAGTGGTAATGAGCAATGACTGGCCTATAGGAGGTATTCCATACATAATAGTCAGTGGCTATAGTCAAGTGCAGCTAGGGCACTGTCACTCTGTCTACAGACAAGGTCTTGTTATGCAGCCTAAACTGGCCTCAAACTTGAAATTCTCCTGTTCAACTTCTTGAGGTCTGAGATTATAGGTGGGCACTATTGAATCGAGCACAGTTACTAATCTAATTTTAGCACACATATACACTCAATTCTTCATGGTCCTTGACCCAACATTCTCATGATGCCTTGGCTACAATAGATGGTACAATCTTTCCTTATGTTTTAGTAGCTGGAAAAGACTCTTTTGAGTCCTCTCTATCTTGGGGCCACCAGACAATTCCTGATAGCAGGCAGCAGTAATGTCACTGGCCTTCATGTTGTTTCTAGGCCTTGTTCAAGCACTAAACAGACTTTGAACTTTAAACATTGCAAGCAAGTGTCAATTTTTTTGTTTTCTTTTAAGGCACACTGTGCATATGTCATTTTGTCTAAACAGGTGGGGAAAACACCAAAACAAACAACAGTGTGCTTGGCAAGCAGCAGGGATGAGGATAAAGATAGACTGTGAAGCATGTTCCTACCTCTGTGGATTCGGGGCGGGAGGAGGAAAGAAGAAATACCAGGAGGATTTGAGTTGGACTGCCACAGCTCTTAAGGAACACTGGAGAAAATCACTCAGAAAACCCTGGTGCTTATTCCCTGCCTGTTTATATCACAGGCTGTGCTCTAGTCAGGAGCTACAGTGGCTTGAGGTACAAGGAGCTGGGACCTGTTTTATGTTTCACAACTCCGATTAATTTCAAATTGAAATACAGAATATGACATGCATCTTAGAATGGAGGGAACCACTGGATTCAAAAGGGAACTTGTCAGGGCCGGGAGTTTGGCCTAGTGGTAGAATGCGTGCCTACCATGCACAAAGACTCAGGTTCGATTCCTCAGTACCACATACATAGAAAAAAGCTGGAAGTGGTGCTGAGGCTCAAGTGGTGCAGCGCTAGCCTTGAGAAAATCCAAGGACAGTGCTCAGGTCCTGAGTGCAAGCCTGGGGCTGGCAAAGAGAGAGAGAGGGGTGGGGGCGAGCTTGTCAGGAATGGACAATCTCAGGAATGGTGGCTCATACCTGTAATCCTAAATACCTGGAAGGCTAAGAGATCTGAGGACCGTGTTGGAAACTAGTTCAAACATGAAAGTCCATAAGACTCTTACCTTCAATTAACTAGTGAAAGCCAGAACTGGAGCTGTGGCTCTACTGGTAGGGTACTAGCCTTGAGGAAAAGAGCTAATGAGTTCAAGCCACAGTACGAGAGAGGGAGGGGTGACAGAAAGAAACAGAGAGGAAGAGAGAAGAGGGGAAGAGAGAAGAGGGAGAGATGGGACAGAGAGGGAGGGAGAGAGAAAAAGAGAGAGAAGAGAGAGAGAGCTTTTTAAAATGTGTAGGAAATCATGGGGCTGAGAGTTTGGCCTAGTGGTAGAGTGCTTGCCTAGCATGCACAAAGATCGGGATGGGTTCAATTCCTTGGTACCACATACATAGAAAAAAGGTGGAAGTGGTGCTGTAGCTCAAGTGGTAGAGCTCTAGCCTTGAGAAAGTCCAAGGACAGTGCTCAGGCCCTGAGCTAAAGCCCAGGACTGGCAAAAAAATTGTGTAGGAAATCAGACTTCCCCCCTATTGAAAACAATCTTTGTTCCCTGAATGTCCCTAAAAGCAGTGATTTGGAAAATCAGTAATTTAGATATTCCACTAACCTTGGGGTCATCAGTGTGCATACATATAGCACAAAAATGTCCCTATGAACTCCAAATAATTGTGAAGACATTCCAAGACTAAGTGCCATTGGATGGTTTTTTAAAATGGTCTGCCATGGACAACAATATTTTAGGTTCATTCTCCAGTGGGTGCTTTAGGCAACTGAGGAGACGCTCCTTGAATAAAGACACAATAGAACTAAGAGAAGCGGGGAATCAGCCATCTCCCTAGGTCTGACAAAACTTATTAGAAAGTCACCCTTGCCATCACCAATACCAACCTGACCCCTCCAAATTCAGCCCACTACCTCAAACAATGCAAAAAAGTGTAGCTCCAAGAGGCACACTGTCCTTTATCCTGCTTATCCTTGAGAATCTTTCAGTGCTGTTGGTGGTGATATTGGGGACTGAACTCTGGGATGTGTTGCTTACTAAGCAAGTGCTCCACCACTTGAGTCTTTGTGCTTTTAGTCAATGAAATAGTTATATCTTCTGTTTATGTGGGTGTGGACTGTGATCCCCATATTTATGTTTCTTACAACTAGCTGGGATGACAGGTATATGTCACCATGCCCAGCTTTTTTATTGGCTGAGAGGGAGTCTCCTGAACTTGTTGCTTGGACTGGCTTTGACCAGTTCTTCCCTATCTGAGTCTCTTGAGTAGATAGAATTGCGGGTTTACGAGCTCCTTGAAACAGGCTCTGCTGCTAAATCTAGTCTGTGATCAAGGTAGTTCAGCACTCAAACTTTTTAACTGGGTATATTCAAAAGGCATCTCTGAAGATGTCTAATGCACCTAATGCTTAGCCACAGAATCATAGAATAAGGAAAAGATGCTCCTTCCTTCCTTCCTTCCTTCCTTCCTTCCTTCCTTCTTTCCTTCCTTCCCTCCTCTCTCTCTCTCTCTCTCTCTCTCTCTCTCTCTCTCTCTCTCTCTCTCTCTCTCTCTCTCTCTCTCTCTCTCTCTCTCTCTCTCTCTCTTTCTGCTTTCTGTTGGTTGTGGGGCTTGAACCCTGGACCTGAGCACTTGAGCCACAGCACCACTTCTGGTTTTCTAGCTGTTAACTGGAGATAAGAGTCTCACAGACTTTCATGCCCAGGCTGGCTCTGAATTGTGATGCTCAGATTTCAGCCTCTTGAGTAGCAAGAATTACAAGCACGAGCCAACAGCGCCTGGCTAAGATGTGTATTACTAAGTGAGAAACTCAAAGTCTGCAGATTTGGACTACCAGAAATAGGTACACTAACAACCTACCATGAAAGAAAAAGTGCTTAACCGCTACTAAGTCTAAGGAGATGATTTTCACAGGAAAATGGTTTTGAACTCTTGTGTCTATCTCTTCTACTCATGCCATCTTTCTTAGTTACTTTGCTTGGCATTGGCAATTAAATGAACGATGGAGAATTTTAAGGTTATGCTACAAATGCAGGTTGGAACCATTCCTCCTTCAACTGTTACTGTAGTACTAATACTTACACTAATAATCACACCAATAATTACAAACTTTGTATATCTTTCCTCACAGGAAAGCCGACCAAACCAAAAGTAAAGAAAAATATTTTACTGTTTCTATAGCCTTATGCCTATTAGAATTACTCCTTTAAAAATGAGAAATTCATTCAGGTTTAAAATATAAATTTTAAAATAAAGGTACATTTTAAAATTCTGCCAATCATTCTGCCATTGATTTGGAGTCAGATAGCTATATGATTTTTTAAAAATAAGTATTTTTAGAGATGTGTTTTTCTTTGTGTAAGAACCTCATTTGTTGAAAAATTGTTTTTTGAGTGTTTTTTGGCCACCTACTCTTCCTGGGGTATACTTGGCTCAGAAGCTAGTTCTGATTCTTCTGCCTAATGCCCAGTGGGCATGGTGTTACTTGCTCTCCTGAAGGCCTGGCATGAAGCAGGTGAGCAGCTGACCACAGTGGAACAAGCAGCTCTTAAAGGGGAAAATGTCTGGGCTTTGATTTGTAGATTTTAGGATTCCAGTTTGACTTAGGCAATGGCTGTACTTAAAGCAAAGGTAAAATCTGGGCTTGAATGAGTCTGGGCACCTGATTTTCACTCCTACAACCATCAAAGAAGGAAAATGGTTTAAGTGAAGGCTTTGATTTAAGTGCATAGTGCAGGCTGCTGCTGGAAGAAATGACTGAACTCATTCAAGGTCTAGGTCCAGTGTGGACCACTGGATCTCCAGCAAGACAAACTTAAATCTCTCACTGATGAAAGGTAAGACCTTGGGATGTATGTATGTATTCATTAAGTTACAATCATGTTGATGTGCACTTTTCACAGTTGGAAAGGAGAGGCTACTGAAATACTGATCATCATCCTCTGACCCCCTGAACCATGTGTTGATCTGTTGTATCCATTTCACTGTATGTCCTCCAAGAACGTATCATACTAGATTATTAGGGCATATCACAACAGCATAAGCAGTAACACACATTCTTGAGTCGGTTTTGTAGATTTTTACCAGCACCATTTAATCCTTCTCCCTTCCCTTTCTTTTCATTTCCTTTCCTCCTTCTTTCCTTCCCTCCCTCCTTGCCTCTGCCCTCCTTTTCCTCTCGTGTGTGTGTGTGTGTGTGTGTGTGTGTGTGTGTGTGTGTGTGTGTGTTGTACTGGGGCTTGAACTCAGGGCTTGGGTGCTAGCTTTGAGCAGTGATCTTTAGATTTCAGCATCCTGAGTAAGATTACAGGCATGAATCACCAGTCCTGGCTAATCAGTATTTCTTATCATCTTATTTATTTATTGTCAGTTATGGGGCTTGAACTTAGGGCATGGGCATGGTTCCTGCACCTTATCACTCAAGGTTAGCACTCTGCCACTTTGAGACACAGCATCACTTCTGATTTTCTGTGGTTAACTGGACATAAGAGTCTCATAGACTTTCCTGCCCAGGCTGGCTTTGAACCTTGACCCTCGGATATCAGCCTCCCGGGTAGCTAGGATTACAGGTATGAACGACCAGCACCTGGCTTATCTTTGAGTTTTATATACTGAAAATTTCCACAGTAATGCATTTGAACAGCAATTCTACCTTTTCTGTTTACCAGTTTCTCCATAATTAGAAATATCTTAGAAACCTGTTAATGCACCTCAACCAGTTTGTATAGTTTTACCCTAAACTTTAGTTCAGTACTTCAAGGACCACCAAAGACCACGACTATGCATGCTGCTTTCTATGAACCCACTAAGCTCGTCCTTGTCTGGTTTCCTCTTCCTGAGATAGGGACAGGCTGGCTTTGCGTGTGGGTGTGGGGGGGTGGTGGAGCTGAGTGGTGGTGAATGTGGTTAGGAACATGAAAGGCAGTTTATTCTGTGGTTCAGTCACTGGCCCACCCTCTGGGCTCTTGGACAGGCCTACCTTGGCATGCAGGCTCTGTGGTTTGTTGGAGAGGATGTCTGCGGCTTCCCTGCAGCGGGTGGAAAGGTTCAGGATGGCAGCAGCTGCTGCTATGTGGGTGTCTTCACTGCATTGACCGTAGCTATAAGAGCTGGCACGGCTTGGGCTCTGTGTGTGGGCGCCTGCACTAGGCAGTCGATTAGAAAATTTCACTGGATTTGAAAAATGCTTTGCTGTTGAAGAGAGATTTGATTAGCAATTTTATGTACATGGTTTTAGTCATTAAGTAGATTTCTTTTTTAAAGATATAACTTCTTACATTAAAATATGTGAAGAATAAATTAAAGCTCCAGCCATTATCATTGCTATGTTTAACGAAGGTTATTCAGATGGGTTTTTGCAGAGACTCACAGATCAAATGCTTTGATTGCTGAGAAATAATGCCTATTCTCTTAATATTGATTTTTGTTGTTGTTTTTTGCATTTACCCTTCTTATGACAAAATCTCCAGAACAAATGTTACAGGGACAGGTGCACTGGCAATGTTACGGTAAAAACTGTAGATTAAAAAAGACATGGTCAAAACCCACCAGGGACTATAGAGAATTTAAGGCATGTATGTGTAGGGCAAACTGTAGTTTGAATACCAGAACAGAAATTACACAACAGTTATTTCCACAACAGCAGTTGTTGTGAAGATAGAAAATTGTATTTTATTATCTGATATATAGATTAGTTCCATACTTAAACCAGTAGAAGTTGTTTTTCATCCAAATAGATAGAATTAAATAGATGGAGGAGTCTAATGAGCTGCTTTTTGCATGCCAAGGAGAGAAAGATAAGCACTGGATAGGAAGGAAATGTACTCAACTGAAAGGCTGACTTTCCACTTCCCATTTCATTTTACATTTGCTTCACTGAAGGATAGAGGTCCACAGTAAATGCTAGTAAACATCTCCTCAGTGGAATGTTAGTAAACATCACTCAAGGACATGGGGAGAAATGTTCAAAATTTAGTGCTTAGATATTTGTTTTGTATTAAGTATTACCTATTTTAATTACTTGATTATTTTTCATAAAACAAATTTAAAGTATTATCAAATATTATTTCTACAATCTCAATAATAAAACATTGAATGTTTTGCAGTTTCACAATCAGTATCTAACCATAAGAATATCTTTAATCTTACTAATTTCACATATATGAATTAAACATATATGAATGTATGTATATGATGACTACATATAATAAAAAGTATGCATCTATACAAAGTTAGATTGATTAAAAAAACTTTACGTGTTTCTTTCCCGAATCCAACATGTTATCAGTAGTTATTTGGTTGAGAGCTATTTGGGGACACAAACAGGGTTGACTATCTTTTGCAGTGTAACTTACTTATCACAGATGGGTAACCTCTTTTCAAGTCTGGTTGGATATTTTTGGTATCAGGTGGAACTCAGGGCCTTACATGTCTAAGCCTGAGCTACCGCCCAGGATTAGTGCTGAGTTTCTACAATCTTCAAGCTCTCTGTACATGCAGATCAACTGACACAATGGAGGCAAACAGTACTTCAACTACATCCTTCATGTCTAGCTAGTGCAAGGTGTAAGGGAGGTCACTAGTTTTTGAGAGTGCAAACACTTCCTGGTCCTTGGAGGACTCCAAGTGCCTAATTGTAGCTTGTTTCTTAAGGAAGGCAAGTCACCCTAGCGTAGGATTTACTTCTTGTGTTTGCCCTGACATCTTCCTGCTTGTTTTTGCATTATAATACCCGAGAACTGGGATTCTTAAAGAAAAAAAACAATATGACATGTTACAACTTTCAGTTGTAGTCTTCTTTATGGATATGTGAGAACTAAGGAGAGTATTAGTCATTTTAAATGCTTCTGTATTAATTGCTTTGTTGTTGGTGGTGGTGGTTATGGGACTTGAACGCTGAGCATGGGTGTTGTCCCTGAGCTCTACCAGTGTCACCACAGCAACACTTCCTTTTGTGTTAATTCTTACATTTGTTATAAATGTGGCTAAAAGTTTATTTATTTATTTATTTTTTTGCCAGTCCTGGGGACTGAACTCAGGGCCTGAGCACTAGCTTTTCAAGGCTAGAGCCCTTCCACTTGAGCCACATAACCACTTCCCCCTTTTTCTATGTATGTGATACCTAGGAATCGAACCCAGGTCTTCATGTGTGCTAGGCAAGCACTCTACCACTAGGCAAAACTCCCAGCCCCATGGCTAAAAGTTTTTAAAAGTAGAATCTTAGGGGCCAGGAGTTTGGCCTAGTGGTAGAGTGCTTGCCTAGTATGCACGAAGACCCGGGTTTGATTCCTTGATACCACATACATAGAAAAAAAAAGCCAGAAGTGGTGCTGAAGCTCAAGTGCAGTGCTAGAGCTCTTGCCTTGAGAAAGTCCAAGGACAGTGTTCAGGCCCTGAGCTCAAGCCCAGGACTGGCAAAAAAAAAAGTAGAATTTAATTCTGAATTGAATTTCTGCTGATAATTTCACCTTTTTTCCCCCCACCTACAGCCTGGAGAAGATTTTCTAATTTAAACATTTTTACATAGTATTTTTATATTTTTGAGTTTTTCATCATTTCAACATGAATAATAAGCAATGTAATGCAATAACAGTAACAGTTTTCAATATATTAATCCTAGATAAATGCAAATCCTAAATAAATACGAATTACTGTACTTGGGCTGGGAGTTTGGCCAAGTGGGAGACTGCATGCATGAAGACCAAGGATTTGATTCCTCAGTACCACATACATAGGAAAAGGTGGAAGTGGTGCTCAAGTGGTAGAGCTCTAGCCTTGAGAAAGCCCAAGGACAGTGCTCAGGCCCTGAGTGCAAGATCCGGAATTGGGGGAAAAAAAGAAAAAAAAGAAAAAAAGAATTACTGTACTTAAGATTCACTAATGGTACTGCATGTATAGAATAATCTCCTAACTATTCATCATATGTAGGGTAGCTTCAGTATAAAAATCAATAACTTTGATCAGCTTATTTGATTTTATTGCACAGTATGTGTTCTCTTCTGTGAACTATAATAGTTTATTAAGCATCTGAGTCTATTTTTGTCCCCATTTCTCTTATTTTATTTTATTTTATTTTTTTTGCCAGTTGTGGGGATTGAACCCAGGGCCTGAGCACTGTCCTTGGACTTTTTTCTTAAGGCTAGAGCACTACCACTTGAGCTACAGCACATTTTCAGTTTTTTTTTCTATGTATGTGGTACTGAGGAATCGAACCCGGGTCTTCGTGCATACTAGGCAAGCACTCTACCACTAGGCCAAACTTCCCACCCCCCTGTCCCTATTTCTAATATACACAAGACGCATTTTAGGAAGAAATAAAAATAAAAAATTTTAGCTTACATTCAGGAAATGGTGGTGTTTTTCGTCCTTGTCCACTTTGGATGAGAGGACGTTTACCAAAAACTTGGGCATCAAAGCTGGCATAATCAAATGGAACTTTTCCAAACTTCTCTTGTTCTTTTGACATAGTAGCTCTGGGAGAAGTGATGGCTTGTGATCGGAAATTGAGTTCAATTTGCTTCATCAAGTTTGTCCTGGAGAGTGACAGAAAAGAGTTAAAAATGCAATAAAATTGTTGACAAATCTATTAGTGTCCAAATTTACAGTAGTTAGACATGCCATACCAGTAGATACCCTTAGCTACTGTAACATATTAAAGGTGTGATTACAGCACAAATTGTAATGCGCCTGAGCTGGGAGATATGAAGAGGAACTGAAGAGCTTCTTTGGCTCTGCCTGGGATTCTGCAGTTGTGGAACTACTGTATACTGTGCCCGTGTTCACCACCAAAATAAGGTAGGCAGAGGCAGTCTAACCTTAACTCATGCATTGATCAGGTAGAAGAAATATCTGATGTTTGTTTGTACTTGATACAAATTGAACATTTCTTTATAATTACTGTACTTAGTACTGGGAGTTTGGCATAATGGCAGAAAAAATGTGCCATATAATTATCAATATTAGTTAAGACACTAACAAGATGTGTACATTCTGATTTTTGGAACAGTTAATCAGATTATCCATGACTAATCTCAATCCTATCTGATGCCTAACAGAGGTAATATAGGCACCAAAGTACTTGACTACTGAATTAGGACTTTCTTAGATTTTTCTGCCTTTTTTTCTCACTCTCTGACTATTTTTGCTGAATAAGAGTTCTAACTAGCATTTCAAAAGTCAATCTATTAAACTGTAACCATTTAAATTGGGTTCACATCACTGTATTCTAACATCAGTGATATTTTTCAATGAAGTTATCCTAATGTGAATTAAGTGTGAATTTAATATTTCTGTAGAATTATTGTCATTGTACCAAACAGGGCATCATATTTGTAAATCACTCATTTTAGTCCAAGGGTAGGGGAATTTTTCCCTCCCCTGGTCTAATGATGAAAGAATATAAACAGGTATACCTTTTAGAATTCAACAATTATCAAAAAAAGTTTCTTCTTTTTATTTTCCAACAGAAGATACGCATCAAAATGCCAAATACCAATGAAGTCTTTCAGAACAGGTAAGACCTTTTTAGATAATAGCCAGCCCTTCCTCCTCCCCCCTCAAATTTTATAGTGCTAAGATTGTAAAAACATTCGAATCTAAACCAACACTGATCTTGTAAGAAGTATATAGAAACAAAAGCCATATAATGAGTGATTGTTGTCCTTAATGTACTGTTATCTCTCATCTCTTTTGCTGTTTCGTGGTTATCTCATATTGTTATAATATTTTACCTTGTTATCTGATATACTGAATATATGCTTATTTGGTTATTTGAAACTGGATAGGGAAGGGGGGGAAAAAAGATAAGGGGTAGGGATGGGGGAGGAAAATGGGAACCAAGACATGCGAAAGGGTATCAATGTTTGTGAAGTAATGCACCTTCTACCTGCTGAATATAATGTAACCCTTTTATTAATTACCATAAAAATATATGAAAGAAAGAAGTATGTAAATTGAAACAATGATACTTTTTTAACAGTGTTAACGGTACTATGTTTGTATTTGCAAATAATCCACTAAGGGAAAAACTCTCCCATTTTAAGATTTCTTTATAGTTACCCAATAATTAATGAGCTTCATTGAGAATAAGGGAAGCCATATCAGGGAAGTACTGACATGTCTAAAGTTGTTTTGCTTTTCAGTGACTCTTTAACAAGTTATCCAATCATCTTTTTTTTGTTGTTGTTGTTGTTGGTCATGGGGCTTGAACTCTGGGCCTTGGCGCTGTCCCTAAGCTCTTCAGCTCAAGGCTATCACCCTACCTCTGGAGCCACAGCCCCACTTTCCATTTTCTAGTGGTTAATTGGAGATAAGAGTCTCATGGACTTTTTATTTCCCAGGCTGGCTTTGAACCTCAATGCTCAAATCTCAGTCTCCTGAGTAGCTAATATTACAGGCATGAGCCTTGTCCCTGGCTCCAAACATCTTTCTTAATCCTGAAATAACTTTTCTTATAAATATGATTTTTGTAGAATAAACATATACCATGACATTAAACAGCAACATATAATATTATTATTATATATTATTTAGGCATAAGATCCTCCAAACTACTAAACAACTTGGGATATTGTATATACACTTATTTGTTTATTTGAAATGGGGAAAGGAAAGGGGAAAGCAAGATGATTGGGAGGGGTCAGGGGCGGGAAACAGGGACAAAAACATGAGAAGGGTATCAATGAGTGAGAAGTAATACACCCACGACCTGGTGAATGTAACTGTAACCCCTCTATATATTACCCCAACAATAAAAAAAATAATTAGGGCCAGAAGTTTGGCCTAGTGGTAGAGTGCTTGCCTACCATGTGCACAGACCCGGGTTCAATTCCTCAGTACCACATACATAGAAAAAAAAGCTAGAAGTGGTGCTGTGACTCAAGTGGTAGAGCTCTAGCCTTGAGAAAGCCCAAGGGCAGTCCTCAGGCCCTGAGTTCAAGCCCCAGGAGTGACCAAAATATAATTTAAAAAACAACTTGGGACCTTACATATCATGGGAGATATCTGCCTACTACTGTCCATCATGGCACTAAATGGGTGGGTGGTATTTCTTTACCCAGTTGGAATGTGCTAGATTTGTGCCTCTGAAGTTTGATTAATACATATTATTGTACATTTTATTCCTTTCAGGTTCATCTGCATCATATTACTTCTACAAAGAATGAACTACAAGTGGAACTTTTGAGTTTCATAGCTCATTGAACTCATAGCATCATTCGCTGGACTAGCCTTTCCAACTGGTTATCCACACAGGCCTAGTGGCCAAGAAAAACAGTAGAATGTAGGACCATCTCAAAGTGATACCCAAGAGAGTAGAGACCCTGTTTGATGGGATTCTAGTAGGACAAAGCATTGAGATTTTTCTGGGAGTCATACCTGTGGGCCACCGGGTCAGGGCACTGCCCAATTTGGGAAGAATCAAGCTGACTTTTATCCTGGGACATTGCCAGTTTTTCAGCTGCAGCAATTGGACAGCCAGAAAGACTATTTCAAAAAAGAAAAACCAGAGAATATGAATTTGAATGATTATGTGATTTGCTCTAGTACAGGCCTCCTACTTAAGTAATATTAGTAGTTCAGTTACACCCTGGAAAGGTTTTTGCAGACTATAACAGCAATACTTGTTCCCCAGCCTCATCTCAAAGATGAAAGGTAACATTCCTTGAAGCAATCAAAATATTATGTAAGAGAGAAATAACAAGGATTTTTGAAATTCTTAATAGTCAGGTAAAATGTGTTTGTTCTAAATACAATGTGTTCAATTTACAAAAGGTAGCATGGTTTTACCTAAGAATTTTTAGCAAGATTTTATAACTTAGTTTAACTTGAAAGTGTGGAGTATAAAGTTTTATGGTAATTTGGTTATTAAGCCAAATCATACCTCGTAATCATGTAATCTACACATAAAACACATAAAATCAATATGCTCACCAAAAAATGCTACTACATATACATGGCACCTCTGTATGGTAATGCACATATATGTGCTTTATTGTAGTTGTCTTCTCAGTAAAATGATGTCTATATCTTATCTGGCTGTTTTTTGTTTTTTTTAATTTTGGTGCTGGTGCTGGGACTTGAGCTCAGGGTCTTCTGCCTTGTTTGGCATTTTTATTCAAGACTGGAGTCCATACCTCAAGTTCCCCCTGTTTGGTTTTCAGTCAAATCAACTGTATAGTGAAAGCTTTTCAATTCATTTTTAATATCCACTGAAGAAGATCCAAGATTATCCATAAGCAACTCTCTTCAATCAATGTCAAACTGCACAGGTAAGATCCCACAACAGAAGAAAACAAATCCTACTTTCTCTGACTATATGAACATTGAATGCTAGCATCTTCAAAGATAATTGATTCATTACTGTAACTGACTGCTAATACAAGTATTTCTAAGACAGGACAGGAAATCATGGGGTGATTTTCTGTGAAAACTGTGAACTGGTTTAGACTATTTCTTATATATTTGAAGTAGGAATATAGACAGTGACTTTCATAATGAATAGCCCATGGCAGAAAGCATTTCTCACATTTTAAATGTAAAATGTTCAGTAAATGGTCAGAATTACCTCCTGTGCGTGTTGCGGTTACTGT
Source organism: Megascapheus bottae (assembly GCF_031878675.1). Classification (NCBI taxonomy): domain Eukaryota; kingdom Metazoa; phylum Chordata; class Mammalia; order Rodentia; family Geomyidae; genus Megascapheus; species Megascapheus bottae. The sequence continues at coordinate 4,758,293 of NC_143517.1, forward strand.
TCACATGCCCCCTTCCTGTGCATCCTGGGGTGGGACACTTGAGCACGTTTTCATGCATGGCAAGAACTAAGCACAAAATATCATGTTAAAGAAAAGAATAATTTCCCATGAACACATTGAATACTCTTTCTCAGTTCCACATTCAAGTAAAATCGTGACTCACACCTGTAATCCTAGCTACTCAGGAGGCTGAGATCTGAGGATTGTGGCTCAAAACCAATGCATGGGTGGATGGATGCAGAACACTGGTATATAGGTCATTTAATCCTTTCCCTGCAATTTGAGGTCCTACATGAAGTCTTTTAAAATTTTTTCCTGTAATTTATCTTCATTTTGTGTGTTTTTCCATCCTTCGCTGCCAAGCGGCTGCTGGCAAGATTTTAGCTGGGTGTCATCTATATGTGGGGCAGGGCCAAGCTCAGGACACTGGGTCTCTAGTCAATCTTGACACTGAGAAAGGTGTTGCTGTAATTCTCCAATCTCTGCCAGATTGAATGGCCCAAGAGTGTCTCAATAAACAAGTGCAAAATGGCTGAAGCCTATCAGTCTTTGCAGCTTAGAAGGTAGGAGAACCTTCCTTTACTCTTAGCCCAGCTCACACTAGTGCTATAGCGAGGATTTGGGAGTGGGTTGCTTTTGCTTGGTGTCCTCAGCTGTGATTGGATGTACTCAGACAGCACCAGGAAGCATGTGTTCTCACAGTGAGGGCAGCCAGGAGTATCATGGTGCCTTCTCTGTAGTACACTATAGCTATGACTGACACTGGGCTTAGGCTAGCTATACTGACACATAGAGTATAGCAATATCTTATTATCTACTCTGATGCTTTGGTGTCTGGGATTTTGCTGCCCTTGTAGGGGAATCAGCCTCTCCCAGAGTTTGTCAAATCACATAATTTGCCCCCTGAATACTCTATTAAAATGCTAGCCAACCACTCTGGAGCCCATACCTCGATTGCCTGATTTGGTTGCTATACTCTAGTCAATCCTGCCCTAATCATCTCAGGGCCAGAAACCTGGGAACTAGAAACAACCTTTATGCCTAGAGTTCCCTAAACCAGCTGCTCCATCCTGCCTCACCTGTACTCCACACAGAAGCCACACTCAGGGCTTTTACTTACAGCTCCTCCTGCACCTGATCCTAAATGACTTTGAGGATTTTTTCATGAGACCACTAGGGTGTGGCAAGATCCCTCCTCTAGGAAGTATGAGAAATAAACTATCTTTTCAGTGATAATTTCCTCCCGTCAGCCTTACTGTACTTCAAATTTTCTCTTAATACACACACTCTCTATTTCTTTTTCTTTTGTGCCAGTCCTGGGCTTGAACTCAGGGCCTGCCTACTGTCTCTAAGCATGTTTGCTCAAAGCTAATGATCTACTTGAGCCACAGCTCAACTTCCAATTTTATGGTTGTTAGTTGGGGATCAGTCTCACAAACTTTTCTGCCACAGTTAGTTTGGAACTGTGATCCTCAGATCTCAGCTTCCTGAGTAGCTATGAGGACAGGTGTGAACCACTGGCACCTGATTATGCTTTATGTGTTAATGCACAACTAGGTGGAATGTTCAGAGGGAAAACTTTGTTTCCATTCTTATTCTTAAATTGGAATTCCAAGAATGCAATTAATGTTGTGATAGTGTGGTTCATGTAAAAAGTCACCTCTGTCTGTAGGGGATAGGTAGTACTTACTTTCCAGGGGAACCCGTACTTTATGAGGGCACCCTGAAAGGCTGCGGTGGTGGGGGTAGAGTCCCGTCACATGCCCTGTGCCATCGCACCCAGGGATGGGGCACTTGGTCTCTCTCTTTTCAGGCCTGGGTGAATCTATAGAAAAATTATGAAATTCATTTGGTTATATTTCAATCCCATCCATTCAGTAGCGTGGCCTTGCAGACTGACATTCTCACGTTATTCATTTTTTTTTTTGCCATCATCAACATTCTTCTCACATTGCCTTGAAAAAGACCCTCAACTAACACCTGTGGAAGCATTAAACATGTTTTCAATTTTTCTTAGTTTGTTAATAAGGCTGACCTAGGGTGAGGGCCTGTTAAAATAGAGAAGATTTAAGGTTCTTATGTCATATAGTTAAAGCCTCATTATGAAAAATCGCCCCATGCTAGAGGAGGAACAGACCCTGGAAAAAAATAATGAAAGAAGGAAAGTGAGAAAGAAAAAAATCACCTCCTATTATTTAAAGAGTCTAGAAAAGGCCAGATTGAGGACAACAAAGCAAGGAATTCATCTGAGAAAGGCCTCCTGGACTTTGTCCCTGTGGGCTGGTCCATGGCAGCAAGTAGCAAGGGTTTGGGGATAGTCTAGCAGAGCTTGCTTCTTGTAGAGCAGCTGACAGAAGTCAGGATGGCTGCAGTCCTTGAAAGCCTAATGGGCTGTCACTTAGTATCACTGAGCAGTGATTACCATGAGGAGGCTACTGGTGTGACTGACTGCAGAAATCGAGGCAATGGGAGGAACCGAGTCTTGGGAAGGAAGTATTCTTTTCAGGGAACTTGTGTAAAGGGGAACTGTCGAGCAGACACTGATGTCTTTTCAACCTTCTTGAGAGCCTGGAACCTGTGAGTCTCACAGGACACAGCAGCCTGGGCAAGTGAGGACTGAAGATAACTTGTGGTGTTTTAATTTCTTTCTTTTCTTTTCTTTTCTTTTCTTTTCTTTTCTTTTCTTGTTAGGGTGATGTATAGAGGGGTCACAGTAACATTCATCAGGTAGTGGGTATTATTACTTCTTGAACACTGATACCACTTTCCCTCCTACTGACATGCACAGTACTGAGAATTAGTTAAAGGGCTATTTATTTATTTTTAATTTTGTCAGTTGAGGGGCTTGAACTCAGGACCTGGCGCTGTCCCTGAGCCTCTTGGTGCTGAAGGCTAGCACTCTACCACTTGAGCCAAAGTACCATTTCTGGTTTTTGAGTGGTTTATTAGAGATAAGAGTCTCATGAGGACTTTTCTAGTTTAGAAGCACAATCCTCAAATCTCAGCCTCCTGAGTAGTTAGGATTACAGGAGTGAACCACCAGCTCCTGGCCAATAAAGGGTTATTTTTATAACTATCTAACATAAATGAGTACAAATCAGAACACAAAGGAGTTATGCCAAACTAAAGTGGGCCTTAATTATAAATGTGTATATTAGCAATTGGGATGGCAGATAAGCAGAAATTCAGCCTTATACTACAAACTGTCCCCGTTTTGTGTTAGGATTTAACTAGTGAAAGCGAATTATGTTTCTCAGCATTTACAGATTTTAGCAGGACAACAGAAAGAACGTGTGAGCCTTCAGAGAAAGGAGCAAGGTGGACTCAGCCAGGCTACGGGAATGCAAAGCAACAGGATACTGAGCATCTCTGAGGCTGAGCGCACACATAAATCATCTACGTGATCTTGCCCACAACACTGCTGCTGATGGAACCAGGGAAAGGGCCTTCCTGTTGCCAAGACGTGGAGCCACATGTTTTGCTCCAAACAGGCAACCCAAGGCCAGGCCTCTGTTGTGGAACACGATGGACATCTCTAGGGGCACTGTGCTGTGAGAGTAGACATGCCTTTGTGACACCATGTCACCCCAGGTGTTGGATTACATACAGTCCAGGGCAGATGGGACACAGCCGGCTGTGTGTAATGCAATTATGTAGGGGCATGGTTTCAGCGTGAGGGGGAGGAGCCAAGACTGTCCAATTGATAATCTAGAGTAGCAGTTCAGGAAGGGCCAGGACACAGAGCCGGGAGACCCAAGTAAACAGGGAGCAGTGTATATCAACTGAGCCAGGATTTAAATAAGATGACTGATGTTGACATGACTATTTTGCATGAGTGAAAAAGGCATATTACGTATGTATGATGTTTTATGGCTTCGTGTATGTCTGTCTTGTTTAATCAGACATAGTGATAAACTTCAAGTTGCTTTAGGCACGCAAAAATCTGTAGCTCATTGGTCAAAATCCTTCAAATCTGAAGTGAACGGAGAGGCTGCTGCCACAACACAGCACAGTGCTATTCATAGGGAGGCGAGGAGCAAGGCTTTGATGCCCTTCCTCTCCTGGAGCTTGTCCAGGTGAGACCACATTTCTAAAACATACTGAAAGGTTTGGCGTGGTGCATTTCCCCTCCCTGCCGCAGAGTGTCTGTGGGAAGAAGAGAGGGTGTTGGAGATAACGCAGCCTGGCACCTGCCCAGGTGCGGCCCACTGACAGTCCACCATGCACCTTTGTTTGTGAGTCTCTCCTGAGCTGGGCAAAACAAAGATTCAGATGAAATGCTCTGGAGGGCAGAACCTGTTGGCATGATAAGAAGCCAGAGTGAGGGCTGGAGGTAACTCTCAAGCCTGGCTTTTCTTTTCTTCTCTTTGTAGAAGGCTACACAATAAGGCTGACCTTAAACACTGGGATGTTACATCTGAGCTTGCCCAGGACTGTCCTCATTCATACCTGATAAACTGTGGCATTGTTCACATTTCTGACTGGACAAATGTCATAAACGAGGCAACAAATTACAAGACGACACTAACTACACTGATACCCCAAATCTGAACATGCTTAGTACCAACAGTATAACCAACTTACCACAACACTGGGGCTTATCTTCAGGCTTGCATAAAGTGAAACTTGAAATCCTAGAGATGATCTGATAGCTAGAGGTCTGTAATCCTAATTACTGTCAAGGCTGAGATCTGAGGATCATGGTTTGATGAGACTTTTTCTTTTTTTGTCCATTGTGGGGCTTGAACTCTGGGCCTGGGCACTGTCCCTGAGCTCTTTAGCTCAAGGGTAGAGCTCTACACAACCACAGCACCACTTTTGGTTTTCTGGTGGTTCGTTGGAGAAAGAGAGTCACAGATTTTGGTATCTGGGCTGGATTTGAACTGTAATCCGTAGATCTCAGCCTCCTGAATAGCTAGGATTACAGGTATGAGTCGCTGGCACGTGAGACTATTATCTCCAATTAACCACACGCACACACAAAATGAAAGTGGCTTAAGTGGTAGAATATGATTCTTGAGCACAAAAGCTTAAGGAGAGTATCCAGGCTCTGAGATCAAGCTTCAGGATTGCCGGGCATGTGCACGTACACATGAAAAAGAATGTTTATAATAACATTAACACTTGGGGCTGGGAGTCTGGCCCACTGGTAGAGTGCTTGCCTAGCATGCACGAAGATCCGGGTTTGATTCCTTAGTACCACATACAGAGAAAAAAGCCAGAAGTGGTGCTGAGGCTCAAGTGCTGGAGCTCTAGCCTTGAGAAAGTCCAAGGACAGTGCTCAGGCCCTGAGCTCAAGCCCAGGACTGGCAAAAAAAAAAGACATTAATACCCAGTTTTATCCCAAGAAGGAGTAGATAATTTTGCCTGGATCATAAGTGGTCTGGCATCGTTTTGAAGCTCAAAAGCAGCTATGTCATTCTAGAAAAGGGTGGAAAGAAAATTTACATTTCTAGAATTGATTTGGTTAACAAAATGATTATGATTTGAAGCCCAATAAGTACTATTATGCTTGTAATAATGTCTAGTAAAGTGCCTTTTTAAAGGTATAATGCACTTTTACAAAGCAGTTCAATTAAAGGAAATGTATGCAATGAATATTTTTCTCATGTGTAAAGACCCTGCAAAACTGACTGATAATATTGACCTGATAATATTACAAAGTATAGGAAAATAAAAATGACTTATTCCATAATTATGAACTTATTTTTCCCCTTTTTTGTGCTGGCACTAGGACTTGAACTCAGAGCTTGGACACTGTTTATTAGCTTTTTTGCTCAAGGTTGGTGCTCTGCCACTGGAGCCAGAGTTCCACTTCTGTTTTGGTGTTTAGAGACAAGAATGTCAATGACTTTCCTGATTGGGCTGATTTCAAACCGCATGCAATCCTCAGAGTTCAGCCTCCTGAATAGCTGGGATTATGAGGTATGAGCCATTTAAGACTTAAATTGCATTAATTTATCAAAAAGCTCCCTGGAAGGAATAATTAAACATAAGTTTCCCCCCTAAGCCCTAATACAATTTTATTTTTGAAATGAATTTTTAAAATGTGTCTTACGTTTGTTGTTAAAGATTTGTCTTCCACCCATGTCAGTAACTTTGGTTTGCCTCCTTTCTCCTGCCAGGTGGTCCAGGAGAAACTTGTCCAGCTCTTTGTAGGTATTATGGAAAACACAGCCTTGCTCAGCCTGCAGAGCAATTGCCTGTTCCAGCAAGCTTAGGTTCCCCTTGGCTTTTTCCAGGTCCCGAGGTTCTTCTATTGTGGTGGCTAGGCTCTCACCATCTTCTTCCTCAATCCCAGGGAAGGATGGTTGGGCTTTGCCATCCAAGGGCTCCATGTGAGAATTCTGTAGATCTCTCTTCTCCATATCAGAATCACTTCTATTTTCACAAGGGATAAATTTGTCACCCTCAGTTTTTATTTCAGGAACTTCCAGCAGGTCTTTTTTATTATCCACTAGCATGTATTTTGGACCTCTGTGAGGTCTGGCATCTTCTGACAAGCTAGAGCCGCTGTCCCATCCATTCTCTGCACTTTCAGAGTTACTTTCACTGTCATCAGAGGAACAGAATGGTTGCTGGGAACAGTTGAGTTTATCTCTTCCATCATCTGAATGAATCATAAAGCACTCATCTGCTTCATCACTCTCTGCTTTTAAAGAGTGGATGCCACTGTCATTTAAGTTTTCACTTATGGTCTGTACAGACACATTCTTTTCAATTTTCCCCAAGTGCATTAAAGACTTGACCATAAGCTCTTGATAACAAGCATAGGAATCTTCCTTCAAGGGGATGTTTTCTTGTGCAGTTGAATTAAGGTTCTCATCTGCAGGTTTTATTAGGATTCCTTCTAAAGAAAAAGAAAACCAATATTGAGAAGCAAGGATTAAAAGTATTTTAAGGTGGCTAGTCATGATGGTCCATGCCTGGAATCCTAGGATTTAGGGGGCAGAGGCAGGAGGATCATGAGGTCAGCCTGGACTATATAGCAAACTCCAGGCCTCTTGCATTGCACAGCAAGAGCCTGTCTCAATACCAGACAAACATCTTTCCTTCCAAAATAAAATAACACCCTAAACCCTCAATAGTCTAAAGAAATTGACCACAAACATATGCACATACACACATATTGGTCCACATATATATGTATAGGCACAGACAGATACACATAGATATACATAATATACAATGTACAATCACTATTAAATTTTATAACCTGGAATATATATATATATATATATACAGGCTCTAAAAATAGAATGAGAGAGGTTAGTAATCTCAAAACTATCTTCAAAGGAATGCTATTATGCTAGATATGGTGGTGAACACCTATAATCCCAACTGTTTGGGATGTGTAGAACAGGACGACTGTAGTCTAGGGAAAGTTAGCATGAGACTATCTGAAAAACAAACTTAAAAAGTAAGAGAATGGGGCTGGGAGTTTGGCCTAGTGGTAGAGTGCTCGCCTAGCATGCAGGAAGGTCCGAGTTTGATACCTCAGTACTACATACATAGAAAAAAGCTGGAAGTGGTACAGTGGCTCAAGTGGCAGAGCTCTAGCCTTGAGAAAGCCCAAAGGCAGTGCTCAGGCCCTGAGTTCAAGCCCTAGGACTGGCAAAGAAAAGGTAAGATAATAGAGGCATAGCTCAAGTGTAGAGTGCATGCTCAGCAATTGGGAAGCCCCGAGTTCAATCCTCAGTGCTACAAACAAAGAAATTAGCAAGTGGAAATCAGTTACTATAATTTTCATCATATTAAGAGCTAGCTGAGGTCCATTCTTACCAATGATAGAGGCCTGAATGTGATACAATTGCTACTATACTTCTTACATTTCCCCATCTTAGCTGAATACATAGCTGCCTTTTCAATATTCATTGAACAAAAAACATGCATTAGATTTCTGTTAACATGGCAATATATTTTATAGCTTATTTGATTTATATTCTGTTTCCCAGACATATTGTTAGATTTAATGAAATGATAACTAAGATACTAAATATGTCCAACCTAGAGATGATAACTAAAGAATGCTGAAGCTCTTAAGACTTCCCGTTTACCTTTTGCAATTGTCACACTATAATTTCATCTTGAGAGAGGAATCACAAATGGGATAGTGAGCAAGATCAGCTAATACCTTAAGTAGTAACACAGTATCTGGTCTGATATTTGTGTATGTTTATATACAAAGGGAAGACGACAGGAGGTGATGATGTTTGGAAGATGTTGAATATGATTTGGTTGTGAGTTGAATACAGGGCTCTCTTGGGTCCTGAACAAGGCACCCAATAACTGAGTCTAGGTTCCAGGTACCAGTCTATGCAAGACAGATTATGGGATGGTAGTCATCTCATACCAGCTTACTGTGTCACTCTATCACTTCACAGTGACAGGTTGTACGTACACACATATATTAAGCTTGTCCAAGTACGGCAGTGAAAACATATCAAATTAGATGAGGATTCCTTGTTGACATCAGCTATGGCCCAGGCATTTGAAGTAGTGCCTAGTGCACACCAAGTGTGAAAGGTGCCCAGTGTCCCAGCAATGCTCCTCCAACACCCACCAGGAGCAACTGAAACCCAACCCAAACACCCCAAACCCAAACAAAACAAAAAGAAGGACCACTTCTGTTTCTCAAAGACAGGTGGGGGATGGGAAACAAAACAATAACCCCCCTTAAAGACACCAAATGAAGTACATTCTGTGTTAATGAACACCTTGAGAAGAAAGAAAAGCACAGCCTTCAGTTCGAGATTGCAGGAGAGGGTATCCATGCAGAAGACAATGTGCCTTTTTTTGTCTCATTTAATTTTTTATAAACATTGTCTCTGACAAGGACACTCAAAAATACATCTCCATCATCTTCCTTTCTGGTAATTATCTCCCTAAATCAACACTGGACTGCCAGGATCAAGTAAATATTGCCATAGTAACTAAAAGCATTTTTGGACGCAGGGAAGAATTCAGTCACAACACCAGCCCCTGTAAATAATGCTGATTATAGGGTGCAGTCTTTTGTTGGGATCTATTCAACGTAAACTGAAAAATTTAACATTTCAGTTCCTAGAAAAGAGGCTGGATAAACAAGCACACAATATTTGATAGGATGGGCCTATCCTCTTCTGAATTCATATCAGAGGAACTCCGGGTTTAAATAATATATTAAACATAGTCTAAAATGCAAATGAAGTTTTTCTCAATATCACGGTTGGCTATTAAGAGAAAGTGTAAAGGGTTATGATAATTTTAAAGTATTATGAACTACAGAAAACAAATAAAAAGCATTTGCAGTGAATATGCTCAATTCATTGAACTATTCTCTCACTCCACTTAACTACCCACATGTGTACAATAATGATTTATAGACATTATACCTAATTATGCATATTTGGGCTGTGTTAGAGTGCTAACAAAAGCTCTAGAAAGCAACAATTACCTCTGTTGCTTAGCTACATAGTTTAAAATATTCCTATTAAGTGCAGATCACCAGAGAGGCGGGAGTGACAAACTCGCACACGTGCACGACAATGCACTTCACTGTGTGCTGCCAACTGCTTGCATTTTGGGTCATTTCCAGTTTACATAATTGTTTGGTTCAACTGTTTGTTATATGCTAAAAGAAAATATTTATTAATTATTCTTCAGAAAAAGAGGAGCCCTGCAGACAGAGGTGCCTACGTGTGTCACACGTGCCATTTTCTAGGGACGTTCTGCAAACTCCAAATCGACTTTGTATGTTCTAAAACCCTGCTCGATGGGGAGAAGGAAAAATTCTAGCCTTTGAAACTGGCAGATTTGTGATGAAGTTCTGATTTCTCCAAGCTCTGCAATGAGCTGCCTGTTTTTATTTTTCTTGGTACCATGAGGATAAGCTTTATGCCTTTATCCCTGGAATAGCTAAAGCTTCAAGAGTCAGAGGGATCTAGACTCGAGTTCTGATGCTGGCACTGTTATCTGCACCTAACAAACAGGCCTCCCATGTATTCCAAGACAACAGAACAATGAGCATGCATGCTGTGATAGCTGCAGAAATACCCCACAGACAATCTGTGAGGGATGGCTCTCTCTTTTCTTCTCCAGATACTTCTTTTATTTTTTTTTTGCCACTCTTGGGGCTTGAACTCTGCCACTAGAACCATACTGCCATTTATGGCTTTTTCTGTGTATGTGGTACTGAGGAATCAAACCCAAGGCTTGGTTCAAGCTAGGCAAGCACTCCACCACTAGGCCACATTTCTGGCCTCCAGATACTAGGTTTTTTTTTTTTTTTTTTTTTTTTTTTTTTGTCAGTCCTGGGGCTTGAAATCAGGTTCAGAAAACTGTCCTTGGGCTTCCCTCAAAGCTAGCGCTCTACCACCTGAGACACGGCACCATTTCTGACTTTTCTATGTATGTGGTACTGAGGAATCAAACCCAGGTCTTCGTGCACGCTAGGCAAGCACTCTACCATTAGGCCAAACTCGCAGCCCCACATACTATTTTTAAGTGCAGTAATAGCAAGAGATTGTTAACATAAATAAGGCCATCCAGTTTTTCATTTAGAAAAATCAGGTCTACAAGTGAAAAGTTCTAGTAGCCTAACCTGTACATCTGTACAGGCCTTGTTCAGCAGCTGTCTTTGAGAACTGCCCAGCTCAGTGTACAGGCAGTTTGAGATCCAGGGACTAGGACCTGCTGGTGGTCCAGAACTATCTGCCTGTATAACTCTGGTTTGGCCCTTAATGTTCTTTGTTCCAGATCTTCATCTTCAAAATGAGGAAGATCTGGGGACCCAATGACTGGATGTGCTGTTCTTTTCTAAGACAATGAACTGCTGTCCTTGGTGTTACATTCTTTATTTCACAACACTAAAAAAAATTCTTTCTAGTCCACTTTACAGAAGGAACACTGTGGCCCTAGTTAATAAGGGCTTGCTCAAGACCACACACATACCCAGGGAAGGGCTGATCCTTGGCCACATGGCTTCAATTATATATCTCAGCCGCTGTCACAAGCCAGGCCCATCCTATGACGTAGGAGGCATTATAACAGATATAGATTCCCCTGAATCCTGAACATGGCTGTGCTTCTGGGGTCTGCACACTGGCTTGTGTAAGGCTACCATGTTGGGACTGTCACATTTTTTCCATCTGCACAGGGGTAGTTGGTGTGTGTCTTGTATAATGGTAATGCTTTGACAGTTTATCTGCCCAGTGAGGGATCTTTGTGTGGTTTGTCCATGTTTTCTTCTATCCCCCTTGATGTCTACCTACATGTCTTTTTAAAGTAGTCAGAGGAGGGTATTGGGTATAGCTTGTGCCATCATTTGAACTTCCTACTTGAAGATGCAACTAGTCTCACATCAGAAAATGTAAAGAAATGCAGAATCCACAGAGTAAAAATGGTTTGATGAAATGTACTTTTTGCTGGGTTGGGCAGCTAGCTTGGACATAAATAATCTTCCTTTTTGTTTATTATCTTCCTCTCAAGACCTACAAGCTCTGTTACATTCAGCACTGAATCACTTTGGTCCTCAATAATCACATCTATAAAACTAAGCGGTCTTATGAGACACACCTTGTGGTACTGTAGTTTGGTCTAATTTATTTTATAGTATATGATACAATATTATAATATGTAATTCTAGTATTATATTTGCCTTACACTATTATATATTCCTATATACACACATTATTATATATGCAGTGGTACTGGGGTTTGATCTTGCTAGGCACATGCTCTACCACTGAGCCATGTTTCCAGCACTAAACAATATAATTTATATTTCTGAAATACATGAAGTGCTGAAAATAATCATCATCACTGTTACCTTAGTATATTCCTTATCATCAGTGGTAATTGTAATATTAAAGACAACCACTCTAAACATTCCAATAAGTCTCCATAAATGCTGAATCTATAACTTAATAACTTTAAACATAATGTAGCTAATACTATCTATGATTATACAATAGAAGGTGGAAAGTCCAAAAGCCAGATATAGTCTTTGACCTAAGGGACTTTCTAAAAATGGACAAATACATACCTATTTTCTTAAATATTTGACTAACTGACATATTTAGATAAATTATACAAAATTCTATCCGTAATAATTCAATAACTTTCAGTAGCTTTAACCCATGATTCCCATGATCAACCTGTAAAATTGACCAGCTCAAGAGATAGGAACACATCAAAGCGGATCACATTTTACAGATAAGCTGTGAAATTTAAGCTACATGCTAAATATAGAAATGCTTTAAAATAACTTAAACATGTACCAATCAGAATACTACATTTTTTTTTCTGCCAGTCCTGGGTTTGGGCTCAGGGCCTGATTTTTTCTCAAGGCTAGGGCTCTACCACTTGAGCCACAGCCCCACTTCTGGCTTTTTGCTACATATGTGGTACCAAGGAATCGAACCCGGGTCTTCGTGCATGCTAGGCAAGCACTCTACCATTAGGCCAAACTCCTGGCCTAGAATATTACATTGTTTTAACCACAGAATCTCTAACTACTTTTAAGCAGAAATTTCTTGAGATACCATGAGCCTAATCTGAGACTTGTGTTCATACAGTTGGTGTGCCTTTATATATTTTAAGTTGATTTCATGGTCATTCCTAAAATCCTATTTTTTAAGGAATACTTAAACCTAACAATATTGGTATCTTCTGTTTGTAAAACCATCTTTTCAAAGATCAAGTCATAAAGGACATTTTGATTCCTAAAAAGTCATATTCAGAAAAAGGTGAGTCTCTATTTATTTTTTTTTTTACTATTTGTGGTTCTTTATTATTTTTTGCATTTCCCCCCTTTTTTGATTTCTTTTTTTTTAGATTTTTTTTTATTTAATTAATTTATTTTTTATTGTAATTAGTAAAAGGGTTACATGATATTTGCCAGATAGAAGGTGCATTAATTCACATACATTGATACCCTTTCACATGTCTTGGTACCCATTTCCCTCCCCCCCCACACCCCCCACCCGTCTTGGTTTTCCCCCCTTCCCTATCAAATTTCAAATATCCAAATACAAATAAATTCAAAATATCAGATAACAAAGTGAGATACTATAACAATATGAGATAACCAAGGGACAGCAAAGGAGATGAGAGACAACATAGTACATTAAGGACAACAATCATTCATTATATGCCTTTGGTTTCAATATCCTGGAGGTCCTTTCGATTAGCTTCACATTATATGGCCTTATGTATCAAGATTTTGCTCTACTGCAGATCTCTGCTAGTAGAGCCCAAGGTTTCTACTGATTATGACGAATGAGGGAAACCATTGAGCCTAAGTTCCCTTGAGTCTGGCTTACTTCACTTAATAGGATTTTTTCTAAGTCTTTCCATTTCCTAACAAATGGGGCGATGTCATTCTTTCTGACAGCAGCATAGAATTCCATTGTGTACAAATACCACAACTTGTTGATCCACTCATCAACTGAGGGACATCTAGGTTGGTTCCATATCTTTGCTATGGTGAATAGTGCTGCAATGAACATTGTTGTGCTAGTGGATTTAGTATGTCCTTGTTTCTGGATGGTTGGGTAAATGCCAAGTAGTGGAATTTCTGGGTCATAGGGGAGTTCTATGTTTAGCCTTTTGAGACACTGCCACACTGCTTTCCATAGTGGATGAACGAGTTTGCATTCCCACCAACAGTGTAGTAGTGATCCCTCCTGGCCACATCTCCTCCAGCATCTGTTATTATTCGTTTTCCTGATCCTGGCCATTCTAACTGGAGTGAGGTGGAATCTTAGAGTTGTTTTGATTTGCATTTCTTTTATGACCAGATGTTGAGCATTTCGTCATGTGTCTATAGGCCATTTTTGTTTCTTCTTCAGAGAAGACTCTCTTTAAGTCTTTGGCCCATTTTTTAATTGGATGGTTGTTACTTTGGAGGTTAGTTTTGGAGTGATTCAATTTGTGAGTCTCTATTTAATAGAACATATTTCCACCTAATTTAATTTTCTACTGAGTCAAGCATGAAATATTTTTAAAAATAGTTTTTTGAGTTTTTGCATCTTCCTCAACTTCAGTCTCACGAACAAAGCAATCTTCCAACCCCTAAAGGTTAGTCACTCAGGAATAAATGGCAGTAACTATGAAATAGAGAGGAACAAATTCTAAAGTTTCAAAATAGTAAGTACATTTCTCTTAGTATATAAAGGCAGTTGGTCTCTCCTAGCAGAGATTTACAATACAACAAAACCTAGATACATAAGGCCATATAGTATGACACTAAATGAAAGGACCTCTACAATATGGAAACAAAAGCCATATAATGAGTGATTGTTGTCCTTAACGTACTATGTTATCTCTCATCTCTTTTGCTATCCCTTGATTATCTCATATTGTTACAGTATCTTACTTTGTTATCTGATACATTGTATATATTTGTATTTGGTTATTTGAAATTGGATAGGGAAGGGGGGAAAACAAGATGAGGGGTAGGGGTGGGGGGGAGGGAAATGGGGACCAAGACATGAGAAAGGGTATCAATGTATGTGAATTAATGTACCTTCTATCTGGCAAATACAATGTAACCCTTCTATTAATTACAATAAAAATATATGAAAAAATAAAGGCAGTTTGATGATCAAGTAAAAACTGAATTAACAAATTGTAATATTTACCTAAAGGTACTTTTAATCCTGTATTTTTAGAAATAATAGGCACACGGATACATTTTCCATGTCATTTTCCTACTGAAGAAGCCTCTTAAGATTGTAACTTCAGGCTACCTCTATAGCAAATTGAGATATAGTTGTAGATACAGATATAGATTTCTTTTTTGCCAGTCCTAGGGACTATACTCTGGACCCGGGCACTGTCCTTGAGTTTTCTCAAGGCTAGTACTCTACCCTTGAACCACAGCACCATCTCCTGCTTTTTCTGTGAATGTGGTACCAAGGAATTAAACCCAGGGCTTCATGACAGGCAAGCACTCAATCATTAAAGCATACTTGTAGCCTCTGCTATATACATTTATTAAAATATATGAAAAATATTAAGGCCAAAATCATTTGCATGTTTATGCTGTTATTATCTTACAACTTGGGGCCAAATGATATATATTGACAAACATGATATATGTTGACAAACAAACAAAAACATTAATGTTTTAGGCATACATAGAAATAGACACACATGCACACATACATATAATCATTAATGATGATACAGAATGCAATCCTTGTAAAGTTATTAGAAAGCTTAAATATAACCTGTAAGTTGAAAGAGTCTTCCAGGAAATGAATATCCATCTGCTTATCTCTTCAACTTTAAAGTGTGGTATCTTTTACTGTCTTCTAAAGGAGGCAAGCCTAGTTCTGTGTTTCTAAAAATGACTCTGGCCAGGTGCTAGTAGCTCATGCCTATTAATCCTAGCTACAGAAGAGACATGAAGAGACATGAAAATCATGGTTCAAGACAGCCTGGAGAGAAAAGTCCATGAGATTCTTATATCTATTTAGCCAGCAAAAAGCTGGAAGTGGAGGTGTTACTTAAGTTATATAATACCAGCTTTGCATGCAAAGGCTCAGGGACAATGCCCAGATACTGAGTTCAAAGCACAGGACCAGCAGTTTAGTTCAAGCCCCAGGACTGGCAAATAAGAAAGTAAATAAGTAAGTAAGTAAGTAAGTAAATAAATAAATAAATAAAATGAATTCAAGACAAAAACTCTGCTCTGTTCTCTGTATATCATGAAGAGCTAGTGATTAAAAAATGGGGCCCTCCATATTTGTAAATATCAAGTGAAATAAATCTCTGGTTTTGCTTCTAAATGCCGAATATATTTGCACAACAACACCAACCACAGGCTCTTCGTAAGTTAAGACTTACATCTGTTGTGCCAGAATAGATTAAGCTTGGGTCACTCCTCCTTATACCTGAAGCAGAGTGATCTCTTGTTTCCAAGAGGCTGTCATCCTCAGTCCTATCATCTTGATCTCCTTTGCAGTCTGTGTCTGGGCTGTAGTGTCGAGGCTTCATCAGCAGGGACTTCCTCTTGTTGACCGGGACACCCAGTGCCTGTTCTTCTGCTCTTCTCTTCTTCATCATGGAGCAGCTATAGGCAACACTGTGTGAAGAGGGCAGGTTGGGGACACTGTAAGACAGTATTCACTGCTGTTTGGCATTTGACTCTCATGAATAAGTATAACCCAAAGCCTTTGGAAATCTTGGCCTGGGGGTTTATGGTTAGCTACTGGAAATAGCAAAAAATAGATTTCCATACATGGAATATATCCAACCAGACTCAGTCTATTTTACTATATATCAGAAAAGGTCTTTTGGCAATCCTGAGGCTTGAACTCAGGGCCTGGGCACTGTCTTTGAACACTTTTTGCCCAAGGTTAGTACTCTGCCACTTCTGGCTTTTCTGAGTATGTGGTACCAACCAAGGAATAGAACCCAGGGCTTCATGTATGCTAGGTGAGCACTCTACAACTAGGCTATGCTCCTGGCCCCTCATCCTTAATCTTGAGTAAGCATATGTTAATCTGTGCTTTGCCTGGCACTACACTAAATACCCAGAGAGGGATGAAATGAGATTTGCACTGGTTTGCTAATCCTAGAAAACAGCTAATGTAAAAAATAAGCCACTAGATATAAAATATACACCAGTATAGGTAAATCACAAAATTTTTTCAAATATTTGTTTGTCACTGAAACTGCTTATCGCTGCTGCTGCTACAGTTATACCTCAAAATTGAAATGCCACATGTCTTAGGCTTTGACTTGAATGAAAGAGCCATTGAATGAAGGGACATTCAATCAACCTATCTCTAGTAACACATAAAAAAAAAACTAACTGTGAGGTTGCTACATGGCATTCTGCCTTTTGATTCTCATTCATCTGGCACACAGAACAAACAAATAAAAAGGAGAAAAAATAAGATTGAATTTCACAAAAATAGACAACCATTTATCCTCATTCCTGTTATCACATGGTTTAATTTGGAAATTTTCCTGCAGAGACCCTTTCAACACGGCTTTCCCAAATGCACCTTACGTAGAATTAACACAGCTCACTTCATGTGTGAAGTTAACACAAACATTCTCCTGGCAAGATCCATGAAGGCCAGAGGATTTCACCATTGGTGAGTCTGTGAGAGATATTTACTAAATGCTCTTTGAAGAAAAATGAGGGAGATTTAGATGAAAAAACTCCAGAAGAGAGGATCCTGGACTCAAAGTAACAAGATGACTAGCTCTGTCTTTAAGAGATCGTTGAAAATTCATAGCAATTTGATATTATTAAACTGTTCTCAAACAGCACTGCAAAGATGGTGGCCTGCTCATGAAAACAATTTTGTTTTACAACCAAATACATATTCTTGAATACAAAATAGATGCAAAATCTTCCAAAGAAAGAAAAATTCTCATTTCTTCTCAAAAGGAAAAAGATTTTTGAACGAGAGAAATTCATATGTTAGAAATCTCTGAAAGAAGTTTAAAAATGGAGAACTAAAATTATACTGATGGGAAAATTGTGCTAAGTGAAGTTGCTAGGAAAACTGAGAGGCGGATGAAAGGGGTCAGTCTTAAAGGTAGTCTGCATGCATAGGACATGCCAAAATAAAACCCCTTGTACAATGAATTGATGCTAATTAAAAGCATAGGAAAAGGAGAGGAAAAAGGAAAGAAAACAAAATCTGTAGGCATTCCTGTGATGAACCTCAGTTCAAACTGAACATCTATAGAAGCATCTATGGAACATTATCGCCAGATGAAATTGAAAGCCAAACATTCCCTTGATGAGAAAACTGTACAGACCTGTGGAGACTTGCTTGGAGGGAATCTGCTGCTTTGAAATGGGAAGTACAGGGCCTAGCATGTAGTTCTGATGCAATAAGAAGGAGCAAAGCCATGGAACTCCTCCACACTGGTCTCCAGGACAGACATTCGCTTCTGAGCAGGAGTGGGGTAAAAGGGCTTTTTACCTAGGGATAAGGTTTCTACATATGTAAAGAGATCTCAAGAAACAGCTTCAAGTTCAAAATCCTATTCTATAAAGAAAATTATCACAGAATATACAGGTAAGTTCATGAAGTTATTATGAGTAAATAAGATTTGTAGAAAATAGAAGTACCCATGTCATTCAGATGTTAAATACATAGTGACTCTCCCTGACACTGGCAATAGGAAATAAACTAATAAAGGGAATTAGAGTGAAAGTTTTTTCCAGATCTTGATTTGACTCTTTTGTATAAATACCCAGAAGTAAGATTGCTGAAATCAAACAGATTCCTTTAGTAAATACGAACAAAAACCTTCACCGATATTTCTACGCGGGTTGTTGCCCTATTCACAATAGTTGAGATATGGAAACAATCTCAGTATCCATGAAAAAATGAATGGATAAAGAAAATATTTATATACACACATTGGGTATACATGCTTAATGCCACCCAACTTTTACAACAGACGGAAATCCTGAAGCAGCATAGAGGAAGTTTGAAGACACACTAAATGAAATAAACCAGAAACAGAAGGAAAAGTATCTATGAATTCATTTCTGTGAAGACTATAAGATATTCAAATTCATTGGCATAGTGGCTGCTAGAAGATAAAGAGGATGAAGAGGGGAGTGAATAACCAACAGGTAAAATTTTTCAGTCAAAAAAACAAATGAAATCTAGAGATTTTAGTACATTGTAGCTAAGGTCAACAATAATATATCATACATTTAAAATGTGCTAGGAGAACAGATTTCATGTCAAATGCCATTAATAAAACATAATACAACAAGAAGGACAAAGAAAAGGAAAACGATTTTTTTTGTATCAGGACGCATTCATTAATGAGACAGGAGTAGGAGGATGGTCAACAGTATTGATGAATCAGAAAATGTCATTTATTGCTTCGATAGTTGTACAATAATGCCTGATCCTTACAAACTGTATCTCCTTAATACTGTCATCCAAGGTTACTTATAAAGAAAGTAATATTATCAAATCTGAGTAACTAGTAAACAGATAAGGCTCATGTTTGAGCTTAAGTCTACTGGCCTCACGCTCTCTTCTCCATGTTGCTAAATTAGAGCAGCATATCTACATAAAAATCTGTTGGTACTCAACAATTTGTTACAGTAGGACCTGGCTAAAACAGCAAGGCCACAAGGCCTTACCTGTGGGAGTGGATATACAAGACAATAATCCTACCTGAAGATGTTACTGAAAATGAAAAACACATTGCAACCTGGGTATGGTGGTTCAGACAAGTAATCCTAGATGCTCAGGAAGCTGAGACCCAAGGATAGGAGTCTGAAACCAGACTAGATAGGAAAGCAAAACACTGGATGTGGAGCTGTGGCTCAAGTGATAGCGTATCAGCTTTGAGCAAAAAAAAAAAAAAAAAAAAAAAAAAACTAAGGAAAACTTTGCCCAGGCCCTGAGTTTAAGCCCCAGTACGGGCACAAAACATGACAAAGAAATCTTGGGAAACTTCATTAAAACCCATGCATGGTTCTTCCAACGGGAGCAGAATTATTACTCGTAAGAGATTATATTTTATGTTGATAAAAATCAAACTAAATATTTGGGTCTAAAATCCTGTTGAAAGTGAAGGATAAAGGAAATAAATAAAGTTTTATCCAAAGTTTGTTTAGCTTAAAACAAAGCATTAGATTTAATAGTAAGAGTGTATAAAATACCTTCAGTAATTCTAGCTTCATAGTCTGAAATGTACTATTCCTTTTTGTTATTTTTTGTGGGGCTTGAACTCTGGGCCTGGACTCTGTCCCTGAACTCTTCAGCTCAACACTAGTGCTCTACCACTTTGAGCCACAGCGCCACTTTGTGTTTTGTTTTTCTGGTGATTAATTGGAGATAAGAGTGTCAAGGAGTTTCTCAGAGGGTTGGTTTTGAACTTTGATCCTCAGATGTCAGCCTCCTGAGTAGCTAGGATTACAAATCTGAGCCACCAGTGCCCAGCCTGTTGAGTCTTTTGAAGCACTCAATTTCCCATGTAGCAAACAGAAATGATAATTTCTTCTTCTTTTCCTTCTCCTCCCTCTCCCTCTCCCCTTTCTTCTCTCTAGTCCTTTTCTTCCCCCTCTCCCTCTCCTCTCCTTCTTCTTCTTTGCCAGTCCTGGGGCTTGAACTTAGGGCCTTGGCACTGTCTTTGGGCTTTCTCAATGCTAGCACTCTACCACTTGAACCACAGCACCACTTCTGGCTTTTTCTGTTTATGTGGTACCAAGGCATTGATCCCAGGGCTTCATTCATGGTAGGCAAGCACTGTACCACTAGGCCATGCTCCAGGCCCCAGAAATGATTATTTCTCTAGTACGTATTTTGAAGATGAAAGTAGTAGTAGTAGTATGTATGCTGACAGTGACAAAAAGAGGTGAAGCCAGAACTGCTCACTTCTTACTCAGTGCTCTTTGTGCACTGTGCAGAGCAGTCATGCAAAAATGACCACAATGCATTCACTTTTTCTTACTAGTCATTTTTACATGAGTTACATTACATTTACGCATAGCATTTGCTTAAAACCTCACATTCTGTGCATTTCTCCATTGCAAAGTAGCCACAGCCCAGGCAGCATATGGAGCTAAAATGAAAAGCTTTATAATAAATATTACCTTTTGTGTGTGCAAGGAAAATGGTCCCTTTTCCTAGTTTTCCCTGAGGGCACACTATTTTGGCTTTATTGTGACACTTCACTGTGACACTGCAATGAGGGAAAGCCATGCTTTACATGTCACTGAGAGAAATGCCACAAAATGCTAACATATCTTCTCAAGGTTGCCAGAAATCATTTCCACTGGGTTGTGTTTTCCCATCTGCGGAGCTCTGAAATGTTAAGGAAATAAATGAGCTCTATTATCTATATTTTTCTAGTAGATGAGAAAGAAAGAGAGAGGAAAAAAGACACTCAGCTCTGCATTTATTATTCTATTCAATCAAACTGTTGCTTAAAACATCTAGAGACCCCCAGGGAACTTTATCAATGCACCAAACACTTCCAAAATCATATTTCAGATTTTGATTTTATTAAAATATCTTCAAAGGAGATGTATTTACCTAAGAGAAACTTTCGAATTTCCATTTAGACGTTTGAATTTTAATCTGAAATGCTATAAATGGGATAGGGAAGGGGGGAAAACAAGATGAGGGGTGGGGGTGGGGGGAGGGAATGGGGACCAAGACGTGTGAAAGGGTATCAGTGTATGTGAATTAATGCACCTTCTGACAAATATCATGTAACCCTTTTATTAATTACAATAAAAAATACTAAAAAAATTCTCAGCGTATGTTACCAGATGCTACAAAGATTATTTGAAACATATAGATCCAGAAATTGATATATTCTACACCCCCCAAACATGTAGAATGTAGAAATAAACAGTTTATAAAACACTGAATCTTAAGCAAGTCATTTATATGCTCAAGATTTTCACAGAAAATTTGTAGCAAGAATTTCTATTGTTTTCTTTTAATTAGGCTGAGCAACAACAGACTTGCTGAAAGGATCCAAGAAGTATGGATCTGAACTAAGACTAAGATGATAGACAGAGAAAGAAATCAAAGGTAGGATGATGTCAAAAGAAAAAAAATATTTGCCCAGACATCATATTTGAGGACAAAAAATATTCTACAGTAATATGTTACAATGAGGAAGACTATCTAGAGGAGTTGCTTCTCAGAAGATTACTTGTACTTCCATAAGCCAGTAATAAGTAATTACGAAAAAAATAAAAAAATGAGACCATTTGCAACAGTATAGAACTACAGAATACTTAAGGATAAATCTAACAGAAGAGAATCAAAACTTGTTCAAACCAAAAGAACATATTGAAGATATTAAAGAATAAGTAAGTAAATGGAGAGATGTAAAATGTTTGTGAAATTAAAGAATCACTATATCAAGATTTGAATTCTCTTCAAGGTTATCTAATAGACTAAATGAAAATCCTACAAAACCTTGAGATGATTAAAAAAAAGAAATTTGCAAGTTAATTCTACAGTTTCTATGGAAATGGAAAGAATCAAGAACAGTAAAGGCCATCTTGAAGAAAAATAAAAACAAAGCTGGAAAATGGACAGTTTGCCTATTGATGTTTATCCTAACACTACAATATTTAAGGGAAGGTTTCAATGGTGTAAACATAAGTAGATGGGACAAAATGGAGTAGATATTATACTTAGTGACTCCAGAAATAATAAATACACACACGAATTGTCAATTTGTGATGAATGTGTCATTAGGAATAAAGGTTACCTCTTCAGTGAATGGTGCTAGTAAGTCTAAAACGAAGTGTTAACTTGTACCTTGCATATACACAATTATATTTCCTTATTCTTAGTTTTATTTTCCCATAATCAACTAAAATCCAAAACTTTACAATGGTAAATTCCAAAAAACGATCAATCATTAAGTTCTCAGTTGTGTGCCATTAGAGTAGCAGGGTGAAATCTGGTACTGCCCTGGCTCCATCCTGCTAGGAGGTGAGTCATCTCTTATCTAGGGTGTCCATAGTATCTATGCCATTAAACACTGGGCAGACATTGAGATTTCAGACGGACTGTGGAGCTATCTCAGTGTTAGTGCTCAAGCAACATTGATTTTAGTTAATACTGACCCAAATACAAAAAGAGCTATGTCAAAGAGAAGCTATAAAATGCTCTTTTTTAGGTAAGGAAAAAGAATTTATGGGGTCCACTATTTTCTAAGGTTGCAGGCATCTCTCAGAGTCTTGAGGGTAGTCTACTGAGCATCAAACAATTCCAGAGGAGCTATGGACTTAGAATTTATAGTGTAAAAAACACAACAACCACTAAGCTGTGCAGCCATATCTTCACGGCTTTAGACTAGGCAAAGATTAGGCAGTTTATAGAAAACACGAATTTAAAGTAAATTACTACTAAATTAGAACACACTAAAATTACTCCTTTATGTATCCAAAGGTATCAACTAATAAGAGAGCGTCCTGAGGTTACTTTGCTTCTCGATCAGATTTTATAAGCATGTTCATATTAGTATGAATACTAATCTATTGGCATATTACACTCTTTGAATGCTTCTGAACAACTACTATTCTGAAAAATTGAGCCATAGAGCAGGAGAAAGTATTTGCAATACTTACATAAAAAAAAGAGAGGGACCGGGAGTCTGGCCTAGTAGTAGAGTGCCTGCTTAGCAAGCACAAAGACCCAGGTTCGATTCCTCAGTCCCACACACAGAAAAAAGCCAGAAGTGGTGCTGTGGCTCTAGTGGTAGAGGTCTGACTTTGAGAAAGCCCAGGGACAATGCTCATGCCCTGAGCTGAAGCCCAGGACTGGCAAAAAAAAAAAAAAAAAAAAAAAAAAGAGAGAGTAGATGAAATCTTCCCAACAAATAAGACAGCTATAAATTTTAGTAGTAGTCAAACACATGAACAAGTTGCCTTCATGAAATGTATACAAATAGAGTAGTAGCATCTCTTTCATCTGTAGGAACTTATACCACCACAAGGGTTTAAATGATGAACAGCGCCAAATGTCCAGGAGAAGCTGGAGTAACTGAATGCTCTTTTGTGTATCACCAGTGTCGGTGAGCTGTTATGGATACTTTGGAATCTATTTGGTGATAACTACTAAAGCTAAACATGCATCTAACTAGAGACCAAAAAATTCTAGTCCTAGTCAGACTACACCTGACGGAAACAAGTCATCAAATGCACCAAAGGTTTCACAAATCCACAATAGCATCCTGTTCCAAACTAGAAACATCACACAGTCCTCTGATTATACTGGGAGTAAAATGCAGAGAAATACTGACACTCCCCAGCAATGAAGGGAAGGTAATTGTTGCTATAAGTAATGCCAGTGAATTCCATATCCATATTGCTAAATGACAGAAACCAGACAACAAAATAGTAGACATACAAAATCCAAAAATAGCACAGTCAATTTACATAGGGAGAATCTGGGAAGGGAATTTTTTGTGAGGTTGTGACTTGAGATACTATGAAGGACTCCTGGAAATGCTATAAACAGTTTTTTGTTTGTTTATTTTGAGTAGTAGTTTTATGGATGTATTTATCCAGTAATAATTCATGGGGCTACATTTTTCTGTATGTGGGTTGTACTTCATCAAAGCACTTAAAATACATCAGGTTAATTTGTTGAATGGTATAATATTTTGCTAATGTGAACTACAAATCTCTTTGATTGGAATAAGCATTAAAAATAAAAGGTGTGGATCTCAAATGTAGGTATGCAATTCAGAAAACCTACTACTAAAGGTAATATTAATGAGTATAGACACTTCATAGCATTTAAATCTATTATACAAAATGGGATAATACTTGCATGCAACCAAAATGCACCATCTTAAACACTGTAAATCATCTCTAGCTTAATTATACTATAAAATACAATGTTGATGGTATGCAAACAGTTTTTATACTGTATTGGTTATGGAATAAATAAAACAAAATACAGTCTGCTTGGGTCTGGTAAAATTTTTTTCAAAGTCGTTTTGTTCCTCAATTGGTTGAATTTCTTAAATATGGAACCTGCAGTTACAGAAGGCAGGTCAAATTTAAAATGCTCTAGGTAATGTTATAAGTTATTTTCATGTGTCAACTCACTGAATTCTCATACTAATGCTCCAAGATTGGTGCTATTATATTTCTAAAGCTCAGAGAGATTGTTGTCATTTAGGAAATACCCATTAATGGAAGAGGCTAGATTTAGGCCCAGACTGGCTGGGTCTAAATTCTAGCTTACTAATTATTACTTAATACTGTTCTTGACATCAATATTATGTGATTTAACAAACAGATAGGATATAAAGCAGTGAAGGAACACAGACAATTATGGAAGACTACAAAGCTTTCCAAATGATGACTCTTACTTCATGAAAACCAGGGCTTAAAGCCAATAGATATTTATGTTGCTTACAATTATAATCCACAACTTTTCCTTAAAGGACAACTGAAACACTGGTGGAGAACATTTCCTTTAACCCAGGTAAAAGATACACCTTTTATATACTAAGTATAGAACAAAGCATGATTAAGCAGAAGTGACTGTTTTGATTGAGTTTGTTACAAATGTCCTCAAGTGATATTCATGCATACATTAAGCTTAATTATCCAAAATGTAAATTATCTTAAGGAGTCACGCCCGCATTCATTTGTATTCCATATTCTTATTCAAAAGCAAAGGCAATCTGTACTTGGAATAATGATTATTAATTAGTCCAATTGATTTTTTATTACTTTTGCAGTGAAAGAAAGCTCAACAATTATTCAGCACAATCAATGTATATAGAAAGTAATATACTTTCAGTTTATATCCCTGTGGAAATATTAATTCAATAAATATGTATTTCATCTTAAGACACAGCACAGATTAAAGTTGAAAAGAGTACTTCCAAATTTTTGTTACAGAAAAAGGAGACAGAAAACTTGTAAATTGCAAGATAGACGTTTTGTTAAAGGAGAACAGAGAATGCACGGCAGCCAAGGAACAGAGTGTGTTAGTCAGCTTCATGTTACTGAACAAATTCCTGAGATAATCAAGGAAAAAGAGGATGGGCTGGGAGTTTGGCCTAGTGGTAGAGTGCTTGCCTAGAATGCACAAAGACCAGGGTTCGATTCCTCAGTATCACATACGTGCTATGGCTCAAGTGGTAGAGTAATAGCCTTGAGAAAATCCCAAGGACAGTGCTCAGGCCTTGAGCCCAAGCCCAGGACTGGCAAAAATTAATTTTTTTAAAATTAAAAATAAAAAGAGGAAAGGATTGCTTTGACTGGTAGTTTTGGAGGCTGTAGTCTTTCCTTGACTGGCTTTATTACTTTGGGATTGGTCAGTATGACACTAGATGATGATAAAAAATATATATGGCATAATGGTTTAATTTATGGTTGGATGAGAGAGAGAGAGAGAGAGAGAGAGAGAGTGGGAAAGAGAGTGAGAGGGGAAGGGAAAGGACAGACAGACAGGCAGACAGACAGGCAGGCAGGCAGGCAGGCAGGCAGGCAGACAATCAGAGACAGAGAAAGAAACGGAAGAGGAAAGTGGGATTGAAGTCTTCAAAGGCATGCCTCTAATAGCCTAAGACCTTCCAACAGTAGGCTATGCTTCCTAGAAGTTTCAGCACCTCCCAACAGTGATAAGCTAATCACTAAACCTTTTATATGTGGGCTACATGGCCCTGTGGTGAATATTTCAGATTCAAATCATAGCAGATAGTGTGGAAAAGAAAAAAATCCTTTGGTAAAACTTAGCTTCAGTATTTAAATGAAGGGGAAAAGGGACATAAATGCAGAAATTTGAGAGACACAGAATATTCAGCAGTAAATATTACAAATGCCAAGGTCTTGAGACCACAATGAGTGGGTGAGGAGGGTAGGGAATCGGGCCATCAAAATAATGAATCCCAATTTGCTGAAAACCATTTAGGATACTTGTGACTCAGTGAGCTATGAAGAGTCACAGTAATTTGACATAGAGGCTTGTACTGATTTTCCTATTAGGAGGAGCACCCTGGTCTTTGTGTTGAGAACAGGCAGTTTGATAAGCAGAGTGCTTAGAGAATGGGTGATGTGGACTATAGGAGTATCTTGAGGCAGTTTTGGTGGGAAGTAACCACTTTCTGACTGAATTTGGAAGAAGAGTAAAGAAAGTTATGGAGTGGATAGATGTCGATTATAAAAGAAAGAAACAGTCAAGGATGCTTACAAGGTATTTTGTTTATGAATTGAAATTATCATTACCATTGCTGAAGTGGAAAAACTGAAGAAAAAAACAGACTTGGGAGGGCTAGAGATCATGAATGCATATTGAAACATGCTGACTTTGACATGCTTTCTACATACAGAATCAGGATGGGGATAGATTGGTTGATATCATTGAAAAATACTGAGCATTAAAAGTGTCCTGTACTTTTTGAGTCCCAGAAGAAGTCCCTTTCTTTTTATACTATAATGACAATCAGGAAGAGGCTTACGTTGCTAGAGAATTAATGCTTTCAACTCCCTTCACTCCTGAATAAAAATCAAGGTCAACACACAACATCATCTGGTTTGCTAATGGTGGAAAGAGTCCATATGCCAAGGGAGCTGCAGGATCTAGCTAATAGTCATGGCAGGAGTTAGAGAAGTACATATGGGCCAGATCCCAGGGGTGCTGGATCACAGGCATAGAACATCAATGGAGAAGGGGAAGTTGGTGTGGAAGCCATCTCTCATGTTACAGGATTTAAAACCCTGTCAAGGACCCTAGGAGATAGTACTTGCATGCTGCTAGATTGGCTCTCAAAAGTCTCAAAAACAATGGTTCACTTTAACTTAGAAACTGCAAAAATTCTACTGCAAAAGATACAGAAAGAAGTGGGCAGAGAAATGGGCATCCGTGGAATGGGTTTCTTAAATAGAATAAGAAACTCACTCTGATTAAAAGTCATGATTTCTTGGTAAATTTTGGATCCTGAGGCTATTCCCTGACTCAGAACCCCATGACCGAAGGAGAGGCCATTTGTCCTTGAGGGAGGTCTTCAGAAGTCAATTCTATATGATTATTGTGTCCCCCATCTTTAGTCCTTCCCCCATAAGGATCTATGGCCACATTCTTGTAGAACAATAATCCTTGGGAGCAAAGACTACAAAAATACCTCAGGGGTTGTTGCTGGACACTGTCTCACCTGATACGCAGGACTTAGCTGCATTGTTCCCCTTATTAGAGTGAGAGAAGAGTTACAGTTCATCAGTAGAGCCCAATCCCAGAAGGTATCTTCCTCCATGAACTTATCTCTCAGTTACATACCTAGTCCTTGTACATATAACTAGAACATATATGTAGGTTCTGTGGCTAGTGATGTAGAAACTTAAGAGGTATCCCCTAAAGTGTCTCCCTTCTCATTATCAAAGTGGTAGACCTATGAATGTGATACTCTGGAGCAAAATGTAAAAGATCTGTATCACTCTGAAAACTTAAGAGAATTCATGGTTGGTGACCTCTATTATTTTCCATTTAGTCAATTAAAGTGGAGGCTATAAGACTGATGCAAGACACTGGGAGAATGGTCTACTAGTAGAGTGCTTGTCTAGCATGCATGAAGCCTTGGGTTCAATTCCTTGGTACCACATATACAGAAAAAGCTGGAAATGGTGCTGTGACTCAAGACTCAAGTGATAGTGCACTCGCCTTGAGAAAGCCCAAGGACAGTGCCCAGTTCCCAAGTTCAAGCTCCAGGACTGGCAAAAAAAAAAAAAGGCTGATTCAATAGGTTGAAAGTGAATTACCACAAGCCCAAACAATTCCCAGGACACTATTATGCCAAAATACAGGACATTAACATTAGTAGATGAAGAAATCTGAAAACCTGACGCCTGAAATCTAAATCAGAAACATTTTTAGGTTTGAACATAATGCTACTAGTGGAAAATTCTACATGAGATATGTTAGAGATCACAATCAAAATGTAGATGTGCTAAAAAAAATTGTATAAAGTTACTTTAGGCTCGGTATGGTAGCTCACGCTTGTAACGCTAGCTACTCAGGAGGCTGAGATCTGGGGATCAAGGTTCAAAGCCAGCCCGGGTAAAAAAGGACCTGAGAATCTTTATCTCCAATTAACTTCCAGAAAATAGGAAGTGGGGCTTGACTCAGGGGTAGGGTGGTAGCCTTGAGCTGAAGAGCTCAGGGACAGCGTCCAGGCCGACCTCTAGCCCCATGACCCATACACACAAAAAAATTACCTTTAGGCTGTGTATATAAGTACATATAAAAGAAATGAGTTTTATGTTTCAACATGGGTCTTATCCCAAGATATCACATTATGTATATGTACATATTCAAAGACACTCCTTTCCCCCCAAAAGACTTTCTCTCCAATCTAGTCTTTAAACATTTGGACAAGATAGTAAACTTATGCATAATTTGAAGTCCTTCACATGACAAATGTGTTCTTTTCCATTCCTGTCAGAAACAGAACCTGGAGTAGGAATGGATACCAGAATAAAAATCAAGGTCAACAATATCATGTAGCTTGCCAGGGACAAAAAGTGTCCATATGCTAAGGGGAATGATTACAATGCTAGATATTCCAACAGCAAGGGAATGAGTATAAATTTATGATCTTGCTAAGATCTTTGTCAACTCTGCTGTCCTTTGCTATGGTATAGTTTGTGGGGCCTATATAATTCCGACCTCCCATAGTAACTTACATCGATGACATCATTCCAATGAGAATACATACACCATACATGACAAGTATTTCAGAGATGATGGCAAGACATCTGTTTAGAGAGGAAAAAGCTAACAAATATTTACTGCATCAGTGAAATGCTTTTGGGTTCAGTGTTCTGGGGCTTTCTAAAATGTCTATAAAAGACAAATTATTGCACCTCACATTTCCCACTACTAATAAGAACACACAAGGCCAAACTGTAGTGTGTGTGTGTGTGTGTGTGTGTGTGTGTGTGTGTGTGTGTATGTGTGTGTACATGTATGCACACACGTGCACTCACTGCTCCTGGACTTTGGATTCAGGACCTAGGCACTGTCCCTGACCTTTTGTGCTCAAGGCTAGAACTCTAGCCACAGATCCACGCAGCTTTATTTTTGAAGGTCAATTAGAGATAAGAGTCTCACAGACTTTCCCGCCTAGGATGGATTTGAACTGTGATCTGCAGATGGCAGTTCCTTTCCCCTGAGAACTAAGGTTACAGATGTGAGCCACCAGTGCCCAGCAATGGTGAATTTATTTTGATTTTTTTAACATTCTGAGATTAGCATATTCCTCACTTAGGAATACTGCTGTTACCAAGCATTGAGAACTAAGACTATAGAAGCCAGCTTTGAATGGCTGCAAAGGGTGTGAAGGTTTCAGTATAAGCAGCTAGTATATACAATCTATCTCAACAATTTATCATTTGTTGAAGGGCATCCTGTAAAGTACCCAGTCCCCATGATATCCATCACTATGGTTGTAGTACCACATCCTAATCTGTTATAAGTGAGACACATGTGGGTTGTGCCTGCCAGCTGCAAAGGAAGAAGTAAAGTTTAGTTCATAAACAGGGTGGCTCATAAACAGGTATCTGCTTGCAGTCTATGAAGGAACCATGCTTAGGAGTATCTCTGAAAGCAGTCAATAAAAGGAATTTTCCAATGGGAAGAGCTATATGCCAGGAAGGGTACATCTTATTGTTTACTTCATATGAAGAGAAGAGTAGCCAAGGTTAAAAAAAAAATACATGAACTCATGGGCAAAGTGACTAGCTCAGCTAGTCAGCTAGGAACAAATAGGTGACTGATGTAGCTGAAAAATTACTGATGAGGAGGCCTAGAGGAAAATGTATGTGAGTGAATTATGAGAATTAGCAGAGTATGAAGGCTTTCATTCTACATAGTGGAACCCAGCACAGACAATATCCTTTGGAAAGGGCATTAAACCACCTACCAGAGTGGTCTAGTCAGGTGAAATAATCTAGCCTTTTTCTTTCCTCTACCCAAGGTTAGTAAATATTTTTCATGGAGAAATGTTAGTGGAAGGGATTTGGGTTCTACACAGAACCAAAGACATAGGCTCCCACTGAAACTCACATACTCAATGTTCAACCTGTTACCAAAAGAAACCAATGCTTAGCCTCAGAATATGGTACCATTTATTGAAGAAACCAACCAGTCCCTAGACTCATCATTGTACAAGGATCAATAAGTCTAGTTGATTGTAATTGCCAAATTCTGGGGCTTAAGTTTCCTCTGCTGTCTTTAGCACCTTAATCAGCACCACTGTGAGAGAACTCCTCCCATATTTCATTAAACAAAGGAGCATAACCATAGAAGCACAGCCATAGGATTTACCGATCCTATCACATACAAGACAGTCAAGAATTTGCAAGCTTTTGTCAGCTTTTGATGTAGCAGGTTTGTGAAAGCATGGCTAAGGTGCTAATTTGGAAGGAATACACTGTCAAGGTATCACTAGTTAACACCTATAATCCTAGCTAATTGGCAAAGTGGAAGCTCCAGGTCAATCAGGGAAGAAAAGTTTCCAACACACTCTCTCAACCCATAGCTGGGTGTGATATCATGTACCTGTTAACTATGACAAAAAGCCTAACTTTAATGGGCAGATTACATCCTAGAGCCCAAGCCCAGGAGGGCAGAGAGACCCTATCTCCAAAACAAACAACCAAAAAACCTGGAGGCTTAGCTTAGTGATAGAGTGCCTATTTATCAACCAGGTAACTCTAAATTCAGCACCCAATATCATGTGCACATACACACACGTACACTCTTATGGATTTCTTGGGAGGCAACGGCACTAGGGCTCAAAAATCATTACATCATGCTATGGCCTCAGTAATATGTGTGTGTGTGTGTGTGTGTGTGTGTGTGTGTGTGTGTGTGTGTGTGTGTGAATGTCTAAGTATCCAAAAGTCAAAATAGAAATGGATTGGTTTATTTTGACTCTCAGTGACTAACTTTTCGAGGGAGCTGTACATTTCCCACCCCCATGTTCAGGGGGTATACAAATCCTGATTCCCAAAGGGAGAGAATTTCTAACAAGTGGAAGAACTCTTTCTACAATAAAAGTCCTTTCCAAATCTAAGCTCTAACTACTTCTCACTTGACTCCTAATGCTGAGCAGGCAAGGAAAAAATCACCATGCTATTGAGAGCTGATCAGTAGAGGAAGTACTTCTGTTAGTAGATATGAAGTTAGAACATATTTTCCAGCCAAACTGTCACTGTATTTCCTTGCTGTGTTTGGCTCAAATTTGACAGCCAACTCCTAAATTATCAGATAGAGAATCAGAAGATAATAGTGACCAGGAACTCAGCTGCCTTATATAAAGGTAAAGGTCTAAGTCATCCACAAGGTAATCTATCAAGATTAGCAGAGGTCCTTGGCAAGGATGAAGAAATATATGGAAGAAAGCTGAGCATGGTGGCTCATGCCCATAATCCCAGCTACTGAGGACACTGAGATCTGAGGATCAAGGTTCAATGCCATCCCGGGCAATACAAAGCTGGGAGACTCTTTTCTCCAATTAATCACTAGAAAATGGGAAGTAGGACTATGGCACAAGGGTAGGGCAGTAGCCTTGAGCTGAAGAACTCAGGGACAATGCCCAGGCCCAGGGGTAGGGCAGGAGCCTTGAGTTGAAGAGCTCAGGGACAGCGCCCAGGCCAGAATTCAAGCCCCATGACTGACCCCCCCCCCAAAAAAGAAAATAAATGTGTGGAAGAGTAGGTAGACAATGATCTTAATAAAGTAAATCAATCTAAGTTGTGAAACACAGACTGACATTACTACTCCCCTCTCCTTCAGAACTAGATACTTCTTCCATCTGCTGAGTATTAGAAGCTGGTAGACCTTGGCTTACTCCATTTATGGGAATTGCTTTTAGCTGGAGAGAAATTTAATAAACTTAACAATACATCCCTTAGGAAAGCCCATATTCTCCTCTGCTTTAGGGAAAATAAGCTCTGAAAGACAGTCTAAGAAGAGATTTCTCAGAAGAATGGGCTTTATTTTCTGTTGGAATCGCAATATAATTCAACTTCTCTTTATGCCTACTCCTACTTGTCTTATACCTTTTAACACATAAGGTTTTCAAAAATATATCCTGAAACACTATGCATCCAAATTCTTGCCTTAAGAATCTGTGTCTGGGGGCCCCCGGGCAGGAGTATGATGAGATGAGTCCCAGTGGTCCAAAGTGGTGTGATGGTGGGTGTGGAACGTGTTCTTTCTATCCTTGATAAAGGCTAGAAGTGTTGGGAAGCATGGATATGCTTCTCTGCCTTTGTTCTGAGCATGTGATTCTCTTCAGGATTTCCAAGTGAAGGAGAGGAGAGAAAGTAGCATGAAGACTACAGGATACATGGCCTTGACTGAAGTATGTGGGTTTTATCCTGATCTCAATTGAGAGATGAGGACAGAATTCATAATAATTCATTTAGAAAATCAATAGATATTGGAGCTTTGTGGCATAAGACATGTTAGCCTATGTGACAACATAGACTTTGACATGTGGTTGTCACATTGCTTCACCAGAGTATACATTTGTAGTGAATCTTGAATATTACATATAAAATTTTGAAATATAAAAAGGTAGAATTCAATACCTTAATAATAGATTAGCATAATAAAACATATAAGAATTAGTACTTTCTATTTGTCACAAGACAACAATAACCGAGAGGAAAATACACAAATAAGTTTGATATAAGCAATTAGTCACAGAGGAACTGGGATAGGAGGCAGACAGGCTGGGCACTTTTCTCACATTGTAACAAATAAGCAAGCTTCCGTATACTCATCTAAGATGCCATGCACAGAAATCTATGAAATTCGTTTATCAAAATAAAACATAATCTTAATATTCTGCCTTAGGAAGTTGAGTTTTCAGTATTTTCCCACTTTATGTCTCATATATTATTCCAAATGGCTAAATAATTTCTATTAAAAATTTAGGCAGTATATACATAGCTATTTCCTAGAAATAAGATGTTCTGTCAGGTACTACTTTTCTTAATATGAAGAATAGGTCATATCCTAAAACCCTCTGCCCAGGCATATTATGCTAACATACACAACAACAACCTGTACACATCTACCAGGATCTTTTATTTTTTGCTAGTCTTGGGGCTTGAACTCAGGACCTGAGTACTGTCCTGGAGTTTTCTAAAGGCTACTGTTCTGCCACGTGAGCTACAGCACCACTTCTAGCCTCTTCTCTAATGTCATACTGAACTTTGTGCATGCTATGCAAGCACTCTACAGTTAGGCCACAGTCCTGGTCCTGCAGGATGGTATTTTTAGGAAACTGGGAGAACATAAAAAGAAAGTAAAAGTCCTGTCTCTCAATTCCTAAGAGAGTTAATGGGCCACCAAAAATGGCAAATTTGCTTTTATGCAGCAAAGAACTGTTGTTCATTCTGACAGGATAATCTCTCACATTACTGAGCTGACTCTGTTTTTTTTTTTTTTTTTTTTAGAAACTCTGTAACCACACTAGTGTTTACAGTGCCTAGTCATGTTGTAGTAAGTCCTACAGCATACTAGTAATTTCAGCTTCTCTTACTACTGTCACAAATTCACTATCTAGCTATTAATGGTTGGTTTGATGTCATGGAATACTTGTTCCTTTGGCAAGGTTGTTTGATATTGTAAGGCCAGAGAGAATAGATGATTTTGTATTATTTAGTTGGGATAATATTTTATGCTTTACAATTAATCATGTAATATCCACAAAGTTTTCTTAAACAATCAAGCTGTTAATAACCATATAATAACAAAAATAAGAATAAGAATAACGGGAAATTTTCTCTGGATTGTGAGGTACTAGCTACGTAGGGAATTCTCACTGCAAACCTTCAGCTATCCTTCTATTCTGGGTAAATGTTTTCCTTCACGATATCATTCTAGCCATGCTGTCACAATGCATCACACTAATGCCAACATAGAATCTGATATTTACCTTCACAAAAAAGCTTTTATTATCAAATAAATTAACAAATATATTATCAATAAAATTATATTCCTCAGAAACTTGGAAGTACCTACAGAAGAAGAGATGTTTCTTGCCTATTCTTCTGTTTCCTAAAAAGCCTATGCCTAATCTCCATATTAAATGTTCATTGATGTTGATCTTCATTTAGAGCAAAGAATATAGAAATAGACTTAAGGTCAAGTGTGAAGCTAGGTTATTGATTTTTTTTTCCAAGAGACTCATGAAAAAGACATTCATTTAATATCCACACAGAACAAGCTTACTTCTCCTGAGAAAAGAGTTCATAAGGGATTCTAAGTCAAGTTTCCTTTGCTACCGAGTTATATTCCTTGTAAGGTAGCCAAGAAAGAGACAAAGGTAAGTTAAAAGTGAAGAAATCCTATTTGATACTGAGAAAAGGTGGTCAAATGACCATGCCATTATGAACTTACTGTTTTTGAATTCTAGTTTTTGTGAATGCAGATTCATCGTAAAATTGTAATGATAACAAAGTTCTCAGATGAACACATTTTTCTTTTTTTAAGAAAACAGAAATCCAATCATTAACCAAAACACCAAATTAGATGCCAAAATTTGGAAAACAATCTAATATGAAATATAACTTTATCCAATGGACATCCAAAGGCAAATAATATATCGTGTTTAAAATTTGAAATTGGATAGGGAAGGGGGGAAAACAAGATGAGGGATAGGGGTGGGGGGAGGGAAATGGGGACCAAGACATATGAAAGGGTATCAATGTATGGGAATTAATGCAACATCTATCTGGCAAATATGTAACCCTTCTATTAATTACAATAAAAATATATGAAAAAAAGCATGTCACCAAATTCCTATTAATTGCCTATAGACTGAGTAAACCATTCAGTAACGCTCCGCCACAGCTTAGCTATGTAAAACACAATTAATTTTCTGGCTTCTCCAGAAGCATATCATGAACGACAAGAAGGAGGAACTCAATGTGTGAGAAGTAATGCACCTTCTATCTGGCGAATATTACTGTAAACCCTCTATACATTAAAATTAAAAAAATGAGTGACATTGATCAAAATGCACTGTCCTCATGAACAGACATGTTGAATTAAAAGACATTTATTACTTAAATGCAATAAAATAGCAATTAAATACTTTACAGCAAAATTAGAAAATAAAAGGTAGTATAGGAATCATAGAGGTTGTCGGATCAAGATACAGAAAAAATTCATAAAGAATTTGAGTACGAATAGAGATTGGTGTTGTTTATTGATAAAAGTGACTCAGGTATAGTCATGATGTTTATTATTACAATTATTTTCATAATAATTATAAAATAAATTATAATTTATACTTAATAATAGTAATACTAATATCATTACTATTTTTTGCCATTCCTGGGGCTTGAACTCAGGGCCTGGACACTTTTTGCTCAAGGCTAGCACTCTTTCACTTGAGCCACCAGGGCCACTTCTGGCTTTTTCTGTGTATGTGGGAAGAGGGAATCAAACCCAGGGCTTTGTATGTAGGTGAGCATGCTATCAGTAGGCCATGCTCCCAACCCCAAGTATTATAACTGAATTGTACTTTTAAGAGTACAACCACATTCATAAATGCATAATCCAATAATAATAATAATCATAATAATCATAGCTGCTTATTCTGGGTCTTGACCTTAGGATTCCTGAGCTATTTTTGTTCAAGGCTAGTGCACCATCACTTGATAAAAAAATTCTACTTTTGAATTAACCCTCAAAAATGAATTACTTTCCTGTATATGAACAATGAGAAGAACAAGGCAGAAATTAAGAAAGCAACTCATTTTGAAATAGCCTCAAAGAAAAATAAAGTACCTAGGAATTAACTTAACTAAGAATGTAAAGGACCATTATGATAGAACTTTAAAACTCTGAAAAAGGAAATTAAAGCAGAACTGAGGAAATTGAAAACGCTCCCATGCTCCTGGATTGGAAGAATTAACATCGTGAAAATGGCAATCTTGCCAAGGGCTATCTACAAATTCAATGCAATACCATCAATATCCAAATATCATTCTTTAAAGAAACAGAAGAAGCAAACAAAAATTTCATATGGAATAATAAAAGACTCTGTATAGCAGAAACAATTTTTAGCAGAAAGAACAGCACAGAAAGATTATCAATATCAAACTTTAGACTCTATTACAGAGCTATAGTATCCAAAACAACTTGGCACTAGCACAAGAACAGGCATGAGGACCAATGGAATGGAACTGAGGACCCAGAAATCAACCCACAGACCTATGGCCACCTAATCTTTGATAAGGGAGCCAAAAAAAAAATAGAATGGAAGAAAGACAGCCTCTTCAACAAGGGGTGCTGGCAGAATTGGTCAAGCACCTGCAGAGAACAAAAGTCGGATCCTTCTATGTCACCCTGCACCAGGACTAATTCCAAATGGATCAAAGACCTAGTGGTAAAAGCAGATACCCTGAAATATTTACAAGAAGGAATAAGAGATACACTAAGTCTCCTTGGTATGGGTCTTAATAAAGACCCAGAAACACAACAAATTAAAGACAGTTTGGATAAATGGGACTGCATTAAACAACATAGCTTTTGTATGGCAAAGTACATAGCTAGCAAGCTAAAAAGAAAGCCCATAGAGTGGGAGTAGATCTTCACTGGCCATACAACAGACAAGGGCCTCATATAAAATATACCTACAGCTTAAAAAATTGAATCTTTCCAAAACAAATCTTCAAAGAAACAACCATCCCATTAAAACGTGAGCTAAAAACTTAGAGACTTCTCTGAAGAGGAAATAAGAATGGCCTCAGACACATTAAGAAATGCTCAACATCTCTGGCCATAAAAGAAATGCAAATCAAAACAACTCTGAGATTCCACCTCACTCCAGTTAGAATGGCCATGATTGGGAGGGGATAGAAGGGAAATGGGGACAAAACATGAGAAGGGTTATCATTGTGTGAGACATACTGTATCTACTATCTGGTGAATGTAATTGTAACCTCTCTATACATTACCCCTACAGTAAAAAAATAAAATAAAAATAAAATAAAATTCTACTTTTGGCATTTCTTCGATAGGTAATTGGACATGCAAGGCTTACAGTCATTTTCAATTGGGGTTCTCAGATCTCAGCCTTCAATGTTGCTAGTGTCACAGGTGTGAGCCACAGATGTCCAGCCCATTGTTTATTAATTTTTATTTTCTTATATAAAATAATGAAAAACATGATCTTATATTTTGTCTAACACTAATATAAACCAAAACTATAAAAAGTACAGAGAAAAGGAGAACTTATTTAAAACTGTGAGTACAGCTCAGTAGAGTACTTACCTAGCACATGCAAGACCTTAGGTATAATCCTTAGTAGTACACATAAATGAATAAATATTTTTAAAAGAAATAGTCTTATTTTATCATGGATTAATAATAAAAATGAAATTTACAAAGTTAATGAGTATTTGCCTTAGAAAATTATTGCTATACTTAAGGAAAATATATTAAAAATAACCATACTTTGCATTGTATAACTGTTTATTTGTTTATATGAAATAGCAAAGAGAAGGGGGGGAAAAGATGAGGGGAGGGGGCGGGGAGAGTGAGATGGGGACAGAAACATCAGAAGAGTTATCAATGTGTGTGAAGTAATGCACCTTCTACCTAGTGAAAATAACTGTAACCCTTCTATTATTAAAACATATATATATGAAAATATAACCATACTTTAAAATAAAACAAAAAAGCCAGTGGCTCATGCCTGTAATCCTAGCTACTCAGTAGGCTGAGATCTGAGGATCAAGATTCAAATCCAGCCCAGGCACAAAAGAACCTGAGACTTTTATTTCCAGTTAATGTGAAGTGGGGCTTGGCTCAAAGGTAGGGCTGTGGCCTTGAGCTGAAGAGTTCAGGAACAGACCCAGACTTCAAGCCCCATGACTCACACAAAAAATATTTAATAACTAAAAAAATTAAGGTTACTGAATCATCTTAGTTTGTTTAGGTAAGTATTTTATTATAGATTATATGTGCTTGATTTAATGTCTAATTAACAATGTGACAAAGTGAAATGAACTCATGGAATTAAGTTCAAAGTAACACTTCCTTAAGTTATAGATGACTAACTATAAAGTCAATAATCCTAAATGCTCTTTCCATTTCATGTTTGAATTCTTCAAAATAAACGGACTTTAGGAAATTCTACAATGAGGCTAAAACTATCATATTTTATTTGTCTATGTAACTACTCATACTTTTTTGAACATTCATAAATTACTAGGTTTAGACTGCAGTATTTCCTTCTTTAATTTTCTTAGCATAAAATTTAATCTAATTTGAAATCACAATCATGATACCAGCAGAGATTAGTGGGATATGCTTATAAATAATGTTTAATTAAAAAAGCAAATGACTTAGGGACTGAGGATGAGGGTGGAGGGAGTGGGGCTGAGAGGTACCCTTGGTTCCCATCTGCTTGGTTTGGTTTGGAAGATGGCAGTCTCCAGTGTAGGAACTAATCATGTGCGCTCAGATTATCCCCTAAGGAAACCTGCTACAGGCCCCAAACATTAAACATGAAAGAAATTCTTAAATACAGGGATCATTATATTATTGGCAGCTTTAAGCTAATGATAGTTCAACTTAGTTTCCTTTATTATAACATGATGATGCAATATACTATATATGTATATATATGCATATATATGTATTATATATATATATATGTACCTTTTCCTGGGCTGGTGCTATGTACTATGGTCTCCTCTCACTATGCTTAATGATGATTGCAACTCCAGCCACCTATGAAACATCAAGGGTGGACAGACCATACACTCCAGCGCAACTAAGCTAGCAAGTCTGGAAGAAACAGTGACTTAAATGCATTTCAACTTATAAGACTTCTAACTTGTGATGGGTTACTAGGATGTGACTATTCATTAGTTGAAGAGTCTAAATGACTCCTAAATGACTCCCATGAATAATACAGAGCACTTTTACTGCTCTCCAGTTAATCACCATCTTGTTTTATTTTATTCTATTGTATTTGGTAGATATCTACCAAATCTAGTCTTGTGAGGACTGACATTTAGGTATCATCTCCCCATCCTGAAATCTCAGGTATTGCACAGTGCTGGAAACTTCTGAAGCCACAGACTATCAGCTATGTGTTTTTTAGGTAATCTGTCAACTCACTACAGTTTGGGAAAAAAAACAACTGAACACTTATACCATACTCTAAAAATACAAAAAGAACAATGATAAACTATGTTACACATGTTGGACTTCAACACGCATAACTGAAGGTAAATTACAGCTAAATTATTTATAACAAAAGCAAAAAACAAAAAAATAAGAATTTTAAATTTTGCAGACTTAATATCCACACATTGGCAATCTTCCATTTCAAACTTTCATTTGTATTTCAGCTCTGTGTTTTGATATAGAGTCTCAAAACTCACTCTAGTGTGTGTTCAGGCTTTCCTACAGCAAAGATTACAGGCATGGGCCACTGTGACCAACTTTTTATTAAGAAGGAGTCTACTGGATTTTTTTTCTGTTTAGCATGGCCTTGAACAATAATTCACACAATCTCAAACTGCCAAATAGCTAGCAATACAGGCTGAGTTACATTAACCTGGCCATTGACACATGGTTTTGAGTGGACATATTGGAATGAAATAAATGATTGTAACTGTAAAATTCACTTTTAAAAAGCC
The DNA here is from genome assembly GCF_031878675.1 of Megascapheus bottae. Lineage (NCBI taxonomy): Eukaryota > Metazoa > Chordata > Mammalia > Rodentia > Geomyidae > Megascapheus > Megascapheus bottae. The sequence goes on from NC_143517.1 coordinate 4,798,449, forward strand.
TTCTTTTAAGTTACTCTAGAACAAAAATAAAGGTAATTAATATTTCATGCATGTATCCAAAATCAAGTTCATGTGAGGTAACCAAATAATTCAGGGGAAAAGAAAGGACATTGTGGAAAGTAAAAAAAAAAGACTGTACATTACAATGAAAGATGAAGTTTCTGTTCTCCCTAATGAAAATCATCTCACAAAGTAAAAATCATTAACTAATGACATGTAGAAACCTCTTCTGTGGGTCAATTACCATGAGAAACTCTGAAACCAGGGCCACAGAAGTAAAGTAGTGTTAATATAGGAGAGTGACTAGTGAAGAAGAAGAAGCATAAAGGTTTAATTAGAACTGAAACAAGTCAGGGACAGGGTTCTTCTGTTCTCTAGATAAAATACTTAGACTAGAAAATTGGAGAAGGAACAGGAAAATAGAAAAAAGGAAAAGTGAATTGCATGTAAGATGCAAGTGGTGTGGTTTAGACAACTGTGTAATCCTAGCTCCTCAGGAGACTGAAATCTAAGGATTGCAGATCAAAGCCAGTGTAATCAGAGAAGTGTAGTCCAATAAGCTAGAATTGGAGCTGTGGTTCAAGTGGTAGAATAGTAGCTTTGAACAGAAAAAGCTAAGGGACAGCAACCTTGATTTCAAGTCCCACTAAACACACACACACACACACACACACACACACACACACACGAAATGAAGGTAGGGAAGCCTGAAAGAAGGATGAGAATAAAGCATATGTGTGTGTTTGTCACAGCTGGTTAAAGACTAGTAGAAAGACAGACATACTCAAAGAGGAAAAAAGACTAAGATCCAGATACATACATGCACACACATAAAACCTGAGCTTCTTCCAGTGGTATCAGTAACTTAGCAATTTCTTTTATGGCTTTTAAAAATAACTATAACAAAAGACTTTTTAAAGACTATATAATTGTTAGAAAGTAGTATTACAAATATCAATTTCATCTGCTGATATTGAGTTTACTGACTTAGTCCATAAATCTAGGCTTCTTCCTGAGTTCCTGAACTAGACTTTATAACACATGTCAGGTCTTTGCTAAATACAAGAAAGAGCCATCAAATATTTGGAATGCTCCCATTTACCTCAATGCAAATAAAACATATCACAAGTCATTTGACAGAATTTTCTAACATATTGGTTATATTTAAAAGGAGAACTATATTTTGAAAAGTGCTGAATTAATATGGTATCCATTGTCGATGCTTTGATAATTTCATATATAAATGTGTATTAATACATCTGTATGTTTTTTCATATATTTTTATTGTAATTAATAAAAGGGTTACATTATATTTGCCGGATAGAAGGTGCATTAATTCACATACATTGATACCCTTCCTCATGTCTTGGTCCCCAATTCCCTCCCCCCCACCTCCACCCCTCATCTTGTTTTCCCCCTTCCCTATCCAATTTCAAATAACCAAATACAAATATATTCAATACATCAGATAACAAAGTGAGATATTGTAACAATATGAGATAACCTATGTTTTGTGTAAATGCATGCATATACACACATGTAAATCTGTGTATAGCAGCCAAGTGTCTTACGCAGTCTGAAAAAATGCGCTTGTAAAAGCTCTCTTAGATTTAGAAGCATGGAACTAAAAGTGAAGCCTGCACATTCCATATACAACTTATTGGAACCCTAACTTCTCTGGACCTATTTGTGCTTCCTTCACATCCCACACTACAGCTCCTTGGGTAGCCCCTCCCTGGTGACCTCCTTCCTCCTCTGCAGAAATTTAGGTACCACAACACTGTCTGCCACATTTCTACCCAGGCTTCCAGATTTTGCTGGTATTCACAGGATACACAATATTTGCATTCACCAATATGGGTTGATTCATTTTTCACATGTCTATAAGTTCATTGAACATTTCATCACAACTTTTATTGTTTATATTATACAACTATTCTTTCTGCTCTCTTTTAACTCATGTTAATATGTAATTGACATTGCGGTGTTGAGAAGTAAGATCTTCAAAGTTTAAAAGAAATGTACTTGTGGTTTGTAGCGTGGCTTAATGGTAGAGTGCATGCCTAGCATGCACAAAGCCCTGGATTCAGTTTATTGGTATCACATACACAGAAAAAGCTGGAAGTGGTGCTGTGGCTCAAGTGGTAGAACATTAGGTTTGAGAAAGCCCAAGGACAGTGTCCAGGCCCTGAGTTCAAGCCCCAGGACAGGAAACAAAAAAAAAAAGAAAAATGTACTCATAGCTAATTAGAAAGCCCACAGAGTGGGAGAAGATCTTCACTAACCATACAACAGACAAAGGCCTCATATCTAGCTGGGCACCGGTGGCTCATGCCTATAATACTAGCTACTCAGGAGGCTGAGATCTGAGGATCAAGTTTAAAAGCCAGCCCCGGCACAAAAGGACCCAAGACTCTTATCTCCAATTAACCTCTAGAAAATGGGAAGTAGGGCTTGGCTCAGAGGTAGGGTGGTAGCCTTGAGCTGAAGAGCTCAGGGACAGCACCAGACCTAGTTCAAACCACAAGACCCACAAACAGAGAGGGGGGGGGGAGGGAGGGAGAGAGTCTCTTTGAAGAGGAAAAATAATAATGGCCTATAGACACATGAAGAAATGCTCAACATCTCTGGTCATAAAAATGCAAATCAAAACAATTTTGAGATTCCACCTCACTCCAGGTAGAATGGCCAGGATCAAGAAATCTAATAACAACAGATGCTGGTAGGGATGTGAGGGATGTGGCCAGGAAGGATTGCTACTACATTGTTGGTGGGAGTGTCAACTCATTCAACCACTATGGAAAGCAGTATGGCAGTTCATCAAAAGACTAAACATAGAGCTCCCCTATGACCCAGCAATTCCACTACTTGACATTTACCCAATCGTCCAGAAACAAGGACATACTAAAGCCATTAGCACAATGATGTTCACTGCAGCACTATTTACCACAGCAAAGATATGGAACCAACTCAGATACCCCTCTGTAGATGAATGGATCAAGAAGATGTGGTATCTATACATAATGGAATTGTATGCTGCCATTAGGAAGAATGACATTGCCCCATTTGTAAGGAAATGGAAAGACTTGGAAAAAATCATATTATGTGAAGTAAGCCAGACCCAAAGGAACATAGGCTCAATGGTTTCCTTCATTTGTAATAATTAGTACACATCTAGGACTCTCCTAGCTGAGAATTACAATAGCTCAAAACTTAGGTACATATGCTCATATAGGATGAGCATAAATGAAAGGATCTCTAGGATATGGAAACAAGAACTTTTTGTGTAATTGTTGTTTTTAATGTACTATGTTATTTCTCTTCTCTTTTTTGCCCTTTGGTTAATCTCATATTGTTACTGTATCTGACTTTGTTACCTGGTATACTGTACATATGTTTGTTTATTTGAAATATGGAAGGGAAGGAGGGAATACAGAGTGATTGGGAGGAGTGGGAGGGAGGAAAATGGGGACAAAAACATGAGAAGGGGTATCAGTGTGTAAGAAGTAATGCATTTACTACTTTGTCAATGTAACTGTAATTCCTCTATACATTACCCCAACAATAAAAAATAAAATGAAGTATTTCAAATTCAAATGTATAAAGTATGAAGATACTCTTGGGGGACTAATTTGGAGTAAGTACAGAGCCTAAAATTCAGGGAAGAAGGAGCTGGAGATGTAGACGTAGATGTACTTACATGTAAATATATGAAAGTTTGAATGAGATCACCAGGGTATCAGTAGCAAAGCGGAATGGGAGTCCCATATTTTAGAGATTGGAGAACTGAGAAGAACAGAACTAAGGAGATACCACAAGCTGGAAGGAGAAAATCAGGAAGTACTGGGAGATCATTTCCCTGAGAATGGTCATGGTACACCTCTTCCTCTAAGCTTAGTTATTCTAAAGGACAATACCTCAGCTTCATTTTGGCTTCCACACACAAGAACTTAGGAGCCTTGAGGGCTCTGCAGCAATTAGCCTGAACACTTTGAGGAATCTGGAGTCCATGTTCACTCTCTTCTCGCAGGAATTACTTGGAGAAAAGTTACATGAAGAACAATCTATTCTGTATTTTCCACATGAGGAAAATAGGGAAGAGGTTCCCACGGGTAGCTCCTGTCCACTTTCCAATGAGCCCCTGAAGATATCAGCTCCACCTCATTGTTGAGAATCATCCCCACGTGATCTCCCCCATATGATGGCGTGCTCCTATGTCTTCTGCTGATAAACACTGTATAAAACCTAATGCCATGCTCAAACAGCATTTTTGTTACCTACATTGTTTTCACCTAGCCAACCCAACCCTCCATCTCTTCAATGGGTTCACAAGTCCTAGTAGCATATTTCCCTTTATGCCCTTGTGGCTTGAGACCAGTCCTGCCCACAGATTTACCCAGTGATCCTTTTACATAGCAAACAAGAATAGGGAATGTATGTTTCTCTTCTAGTTTCGTTCTCTTTTCTTGACTGAAAATGACCAAAGGAGACCAGGGAAAAGTTAATAGATTTAAGAGCATCTCACTTTTACACTTGACAAGAAATATTGAGGCCAGGAGTCTGGCCTAGTTGTAGAGTGTTTGCCTAGCACGCATGAAGACCAGGCTTTAATTCCTCAGTACCACACACGTAGAAAAGCCAGAAGTGATACTATGGCTCACGTGGCAGAGCGCTAGCCTTGAGAAAGCTCAGTGCTCAGGCTCTGAATTCAAACTTTCAAAGGACAGATCATATTAAGAGATGGTAAATCTCTTCCCAGTTGTTTTATCAAAATATAATAAAGTTTTCTTTAAAAAATGAAGGACAGGACAGGATAAGAAGAGCTGAAGAATCTGGAAGGAAAGAAGTTGCTGTTACCAGATAACACAGAGGCAGAAGCCTGGGTACCCCCAAGACTCAGTTTTACCCATACATGCTGAGGAAAACAGTGCTGCTGGATGTGTAAGAGACAATAACATTTCTTTACAAGAGGTGCTGAAACTTCTCTCATCCACAATGGCCTAGCCTATCAAATTCACAAAGCTGTTAAAGACTCAGAGAAACACCAAGCCCGTCTACATGGGCTTACATCCAATTATGATGAGACTATGTATGTCAAATTGTGGAGGCCCTTTTGCTTCAGCACTAAATAAGTCTCTTTAAGGTTAATGGCAAGAAGAATCTAGGGGACTGGGTTAGTCCCTGAAAAACTGATCAAGAAGGAAAACTCTAAAGTGGCTGACTGAGGTAGTGCAGTGACAAGAGGATTTTATCAGGGATAGCCTGTACAAGAGTTGAAATGGAGAGAACATTTTAAAATGTAAAAAAAGAAGTAGGCTTAGTTCAAGTCCCAGTACTCCTCCTCCTCACAGTAAAAGTAGGCTTAGGCACAAGGTTTCTATAGAAAATAATATGGGAGCGTGAGACTGGAAGACAAGAAATTGGGGGAAGGGAATATAGAAAAGCATTTTCTTGGGCTAGGAGTGTAGCCTGGTAGGAATCTGCTCACCTACCATGCATAAAGCCCTGTGTCTGATTCCTTAGTACCACATACACATACAAAAAGCTGGAAGTGGTGCTGTGTGTGGCTCAAGTGGTAGAGTACTATCTTTGAGAAAGCTCAAGGACAGTGCCTAGGCCCTGAGTTCAAGTCTTAGGACTGGCAAAAAGAAAAGAAAAGAATCAACAAGATGTGGTGTTTGTACATAATGGAATACTATGCTGCTGTCAGAAAGAATGACATTGCCCCAATTGTTAGGAAATGGAAAGACTTAGAAAAAATCATATTAAGTGAAGTAAGCCAGACTCAAAGGAACTTAGGCTCAATGGTTTCCCTCATTTGTCATAATCAGTAGAAACCTGGGCTCTCCTAGCAGAGATCTGCAATAGAGCAAAACATAAGGACATATAGAATGATGCTAAATGAAAGGATCTCTAGGATATAGAAACATAAGCCATATAATGAATGATGTTGTCCTTAAGGTACTATGTTATCTCTCATCTCTTTTGCTGTCCCTTCGTTATCTTATATCGTTACAGTATCTCACTTTGTTACCTGATATATTGGATACATTTGTATTTGGTTATTTGAAATTGGTTAGGGAAGGGGGGAAAACAAGATGAGGGGTGAGGGTGGGGGGGAGGGAAATGGGGACCAAGACATGTAAAAGGGTATCAATGTATGTGAATTAATGCACTTTCTATCTGGCAGATATCCTGTAACCCTTCTATTAATTACAATAAAAAATATATGGAAAAAAGAAAAGAAAGTATTTTCTCTTATTACAAGGAGAAAATTAATGAGGAGCAAATCATGCAAGGACAAAAGTCAAATATAAAGGCAGCAAAGGCTAGGCATCCGTGGCTCATGCCTATAACACTGACTATTTAGGAGGCTAAGAAGGGACAACCATGATTGGAGGCCAGTTCAGGCAAACTAGTTTATGAGACCCTTTCAAAACTAATAGCTGAGTAAAATGATACAAGTCCACTATCCTGCTATCCTAAGCTGCATGAAAGGCTGAGATTAGGAGGATCACAGTTTCAGGCCAACTCAGACACAAACATTTAGCTCTGCCAGACTCCAACTCAACAAAGAGGTACGTGGCATGGTGTCACATGCCTGTCATACCAGCTAGCATGGGAAGCCTAAAATAAACAGATCTCCATCAAGGTATAACCTGTGCAAGACTTTCTCTGAAAAACAACTAGCTCAAATCAGGTGCCAGTGGCTTATTTCTGTAATTCTAGCTACTCAGGAAGCTAAGATTAGAGGATTCAGGCTCAAACATGTCTGAAGTACAAAAGTCTGCAGGAGTATTGCCAGGTTAATCAGCAAATTGTGAGACTTGAAATATGGCTCAAGTAGTGGAGAGCCAGCCATGAGTAAGCAAGTCAAATGAGAATGCAAGGCTCTGAGTTCAAGCCACATTCCTGGTACAAGAGAAAGAAAATTAAGCAGCTCAAAATGGCATTATAATTACATAGTTTTACATATAATTATTAACTACAGAAAAATGATGCCATTTATTTTTACAATTTATAACTATAACTTACATATTATATAATCATACATTCATATTTGTATCTTATAGAGATTTATAGTTACATAGTTATATAATTATATATGAACACAATTATATATTAACATAATTATAGATCAACATAATTATGTAGTCATAGTTAATGTATGAAGAAGAAAAGCATATTTCCTTGTTCTTATTTTATTTGAGAATCTCTTTACTATATGGGCATTTGTTTATTAGCCTGAGAGTATTTCTTTGAACAAGGATGTTACAATTTAATATAGAATTAAGCTGGAGAATGGTTCTGAATACTATGTAATCACAAGTAATTGCTCTATCTACACATGCAGAGATAGAGACAGAGAGAAAAGAGAGAGAGAGAGAGAGAAGAGAGAGGGGGGAAGAGAGAGAAAGAAAGGGGGAGAATATACTTGGGAGATTGTTTCTAGGACTCTTCAAATCTGCTGATGAGTCCTGACATAGTTTTTTCAAATAACCTATGTATATCCTTTTGGATAGTTTACATTATCTGTAGATTACTTCAAAGACCTACTACAATGTAGGTCTAAAAGTAAGTGCTATGTCACAGTTAATTTAAATAGCATGACAAGCAAATAAAGTCTGGATTTGTGTAGTTCAGACACCAAGTTCTCAAAAAAGATATTTCCATGGTTGGTTGAACAGAGAATGCAGAACCATGGATACTGAGGGTCAGCTGTATATGCATACTGTGCTAACTAGGAAACACAAGCCCACTTAGTCTTACGAGTTCAAAATGCTAGAAGGCCCAGGATTAGATAGACAGCCCATTTCCAAATGACCTCAGTGGAGTTAAAGGATTCACCCATTCGTACTCCTAAGTTAGAAGTAAAAAATCCTTGAGAGCTTATCACCAATGAGGAGTACAATTTGAGGAAATAAATACATAAAAGGGGAAAGCATTTATTCATTTCTAGATCTTTTCATGGAAACTTAAGAAGACATAGTTTGTGGAAAGTCAGTTGGAAAGAAAGGATGGTTGGTGGCTTCTCTGTATCTGACAGTGCTGGGAACAAGCAAGCCAGTGGTGCTGGCACTTGCCTGTAATTCCAGCTAATCCAAAGGCTGAGGACCACAAATCTAAAGTGGCCCAGCCTAATTAGTGATACCCTATCTAAAAAGCACAAAATACAAACAAAAAGGCTGAGCTTGTGGCTCAAGTTGTACATAATTTGTCTACCATTCAAAAGAATCCTAGATTCTTCTCTATATGAATATTATTTGCTTTTCCTGTCTTTCTCCCTGGCTAGGAGTTCTGGTACAAAATTTGATACCCAATATTACCTTATGTTCAGGAGAAACTTGTTTAGTACTTTTTATCCTTAAATATTTTCTTCCTTACAAGGTTTTAGTGAATTTTTAACAATCAATTTAAAGAAGTTTTTATTTCAAAATTGCTGTTTTTCTTATTAGTGAAGATTGTTTATTAAGTAATTTTCATCTTCACTTTGGAAGTTTCTTATTTTTCTCTATGATGATATACTATATTGATTAAATTTCAAATAACAACATGAAGCTCAAATTTCTAGGAAGACTACATTTTCATACCATATAATCCTGTTTAATATAATGAACTTTATTTTGCAAGATTTTCATATGCTTTTGCATGTGTATTTTCAGGTAGATTATCTTACAATTCCTTTTATAATGCCCTTTTCTGGTTTTGATATAACTTTGGTGGAGTCATACAAAAACAGACAAGTTTATTTCTGTGTCCACTCAAATCTAGCTTATTTATGATGTGGTACCCCCTTTTGTATAACTTTTCAATGAAAATAAAATTAGATTTAAAAAAGAAAAAGAATCTAGCCAGGCTTGGTGGCTCACACCTATAGTCCTAGCTACTCAAGAGGTTGAGGATTAAGGTTTAAAGCCAGCCTGGGCACAAAAGGACCTGTGATTCATCTGCAATTAATCTCCAGGAAAAACAGGAAGTGGGGTTGGCTCAAGGGTAGGGCAGTAGCCTTCAGCCAAACAGCTCAGGGACAGCAGCCAGGCCGAGGCCAAGTTCAAGCCCCATTACCCACCAAAAAAAAAAAAAAGAATCCTAGTTTCAATTTCAAGTACCTCTTCTCATAAAATAAAGAAAATGGAGCAGGCTTTTCTTGTTGATCAGGGTATGCTTCAATTTGGCTTAATAATTTACTGGTAACATTTAAATTAATATGCCAGCAAATATATGCAGCACACTATAGCTATAGGAGATGAGGTAGAGTTGGAACACACAGGATTCACAGATAGAGCCTTAGTCTTTCCTCAGCCTCCCTTGATTGTCAGACTACAATCAGCTCATGGGCCAAATGCAGATAATATCATTTCTCCTGTCTCCTCATAGGCATGTTGTGTAGATACAATTAGATATTGTTCACATTATTTCAACAACTCCTTCAATATGCACTTAATGACAGTCTACTCAATAGCATGGTTTCATGATAAATGCCACAAAAGGCTATAAAGATGTACAAATATATACAAGTATTATAATTTATTGTTTTCTTGTTAAATAAACTCCTTTTTATTTACATTCCTGAAGAAATAGTGAGTAGAGAACAGCAAACAAAGTCATGTCCCTGGAATGTTTTAGCTGGGGTCAAGACCTCAAGTCCCATGTTAACACTAAGCATCTCTCATTACTCAGGGATGGAAGGGAGTGGAGAAGGTGGGCTGGTGCTTTACTGGTCTTCTTCTAAACCACATCTTCAGTTCCTTTGGTTGTCAGTTTTGCTTACCATCAGTGGCTTATCGAAAAAATGGGTTTTCTTTAAGTGTCGGTTTTCTGGACTCTAATTTATCGGCTTGATAATAATAGTTAGGAAGATATATTACTAACATTAATCCAGTAGATTCGGAATATCCAAGACATGCTATGACCTTCTGCATCTGGAAATGAGAGTGAGGAAAGGAAAGAGTTTCTTTGTTCTTGTATCCTAAGTTGTGATTAAAGCTGCTGACTTAATAAACCTGGATGATGCATTTTACTTATTACTGGAAATAAGTTTCTGTTTTAGTTGTCATCTCCAAAAATACTTATGCAGTAAGTTCTAATAAAAGCATAACTTCTAAAGGAAATTGTATTTTCCACAAAAGATGAGGGAAGGAAGGGAAGAAATGAAAGAGGGAAGGAGAGAGTGAAGAGAGAAAAAGAAAGGGAGGGAGGGGAGAAAGGGAATAAAGAAAAGAAATAAAGTCAGACAGACTTGGGAAGTAAATTATTAAGATTTAAGGCCTTAGAAGTATGGCTCAATGGTAGAGCACCTGTATGGTAAAAGCAAACATATAGCACTGAACTAAACCTTAGCACTGCCAAAATAGATGAAAATAAAAATATTTAACAAATATAAAAATTGGAGAATGAAATAAGATGGAAGAAAAAAGTCAATCATCAAAATCTGTCAGTCATACAGTTTTCTCATACAAATGAAACCTTATTATCAAATCTATAACTTACTGATTGGAGGACATAAAATATTCATCAGCTTAATATTTATAAGAAAAGCCAAATGGTAAGCTCATAAATGAAGTAAAAATAAAATAAAGAGAGAAGATATATAAACACTAAAATTTTCATGACAAAATTAAGTGAACAAATTAGTAAGTAACAACAAAAAACAAAAAACAAAAAAAAAGACAGTGGATTGGACTCTAATATTCTTCAAAGCCTTCAGTTCATTTGTCTTCCTAAGGATTCACATAGTAAAGACATTTCAGAGGCAAGAATATATTTTCCTAATTAGAGGAAGAGAACTGGGCTGGTGTAAAACACTTTACCAATGAATGAGACAATTACCAATATTAGTAAATGCAATAGCATGAGGTTCAGATTAAGGATAATAATAATAAACGAAGAGACAAAGATAATGCAATGGTCATGATTTAGAGAGATGTAAGGAAGCTTTCTCCACACCACCTGTAACCTGAATGTGTGAGAAGAAAAACTGAAAATGCTAATAAGGAATATGATTAAAGGTGGGCCTGTGGTTATAAATTGATTTTTTAATGGTGATGATGGTAGCTGACATAGAGTATAATAAGAAGATTAGAATGTCAGTATCAATTTTTATTAGTGCCAGAAACAATATACAATATATTTAAATTAGCTTCATTTGTATTAGTATTTTTGTAGGGCATCTCTGGAAGCAATAACATTGTCCAATGAATTCTAAAAAGGAAGACTAAATAAAGTTGCCAATGTTCTCAACAAAATAGCCCTAAGTTTTATGCTAGGAAAACAAGCCACATTTCCTAGGGATATTCAGAATTCAGGCACATGTGGTGATTCAGGATCACAAATCTGTGGATTAAATTGGAAGAGCGATAGGAGGGACTTAGATAAGGCTGTATAAAATTGGCACAAAAATAAAAAAGATATTAAAAATATAAGTTTTCACATAACTCACTATTTTTCTCCCAAGGTGTATAAGAATCATAACTAGGTTCCATGTCAGGGTTAACTTAAGAAACGGCCTTGCACCTATTCACCTTAAATTCCTGTCGAACGTAAATAATTACACAATTTATGGTAATCAGCTGGTAATTTTTGTAAACTGGTCTTAAAGGAAAATAGGAGACTTATCCTAGTAATTATCATCACCTTTCGGAACTGCTTTAACAAATTAAGTAAGATATAATAGTTGATGCAAAAATGAGTTTTAGAGAACTAGAAGAATAAGAAACATCACTATTAAGTAAAATATATCTTTTGTCCAAATTTTAGAAAACTAGACTGATGAAAAGCAAGATAGAATAAAATGTGGAGCTTTGAAAATGCAGCTGCTTGAGGGCATAGACAATGCCTGGTTTCTTTTCTGGTTCACATTTCACACAGTACTAACTGTGGATAAGGGGACACATAGCTGGGTAATGGGGCAGCTGGCCTGGGAGTGACATGTTTGAATTACTTGTCAGTTGAATAGCCTTGGGCAACTTTTATAATTTGTTCAATTGTATTTCTTTGGAAATTGAAGTAGTCATACTTTCTATTTTATAAGGATAGAAGGATTAAATGAAGGATCAAATGATGTAATTGGATGATATAAGGATATAGTATCTGATTCAATAGACCTCTATTAGTTTTATCTTGATCACTATTAATGATATGCAAAACAGTAATTAATATTTCTCCACAAAGGCAATATGAAACATTTCTCTTGGGGCTGTGAGTTTGGCCTAGTGGTAGAGTGCCTGCCTAGGCATGCACCAAGATCTGGGTTTGATTCCTCGGTACCACATACATAGTAAAAGAAAACCAGAAATGGTGCTGTAGCTCAAGTGATAAAGCTCTAGCCTTGAGAAAGCCCAAGGACAGTGCTCAGGCTCTGACTTCAACCCCCAGGACAGATAAAAACAAACAAACAACATTTCTCCTATAAATTTGGTTCTTTCTGTTAAGTACTTCTTTTCTTTGAGCAAATGCATTTTAATTCACTAAAAATCTTTTTTCCTCAAATTATTCCTCAATATCCATCACTAATAAGGTTTCTTTTCTCCTTCTGAGTTTCCTGACTCTTGTAAAGTGTGAGATTTACTGTTTCAAATGGGCTAGCTGTATGGTCATGACCACAGTTTCTAGAGTAAGCTACCAGAAGACTAACCATGGTACTGCAAGTTACTTAAAAACTGTAGACATTCAATAATTTCCAACTTCTCCTAATCTTTAGTACTGTTCAAATGTATAGGTGTACTATATGCCTACTTTTATCAAAGTAGTTCAAAAATTACAACTCTTAACAAAGGTACTGATAATCCAGATAGAACCACAAATTCCCCAGCAGCAAACTTCCACAGAGGAGAGCATCAGCATGAATTCAAATAGGTAGGTACTTACCAAACAGGCAGTATAATGCAGTATTTGATGAATTATATGCAACAGAAATAACCAACCAAGATAGCCCATGCTTCAGAAAAAACTATGCTCAGATGCTTAAGAAAAGAATGGTGTCATGTCTTAGTCATGCCCCAATGTGCAGACACTGTTACACACTCATTTCGTAAGCATTTTCCTAAGAACACATGTTGTGGATTTGGAACTCTGGCTAGAAAATAGGTCAGGGAATGTCATGCTTCTGACAGAAAGCATAACTTTCTCTTTTTAAACCAGTATGTTGTTTCCTTTTTTTAAAAAAAAAAATATACCCTGCCAAAAACTCCATGAAAAGGAAAGCTACTTGTAATTTATTGTGCAAAGCCTAATAAGGTGGAATTTCAAAGTATTATCTGAGGTGTTAGAGTAAGGTAGAAGTGCACAAATTACTCACAAACATTTTTGGGGGGGTCAGAACTTGAACTCAGGGTTTGAGCACTGTCTTTCGGCTTCCTCAAGACTAGAGCTCTACCACTTGAGCCATTGCACCACTTTCCATTTCCATCCATTTTCTATGGCTGTGGTACTGAGGAATCCAGCCCGAGTCTTTGTGAATGCTAGGCAAGCACTCTACCACTAGGTCATCACTCTCCTGGCCTCACAAACTTTTTTTTTTTGTTGGGTCATGGGGCTTGAGCTCTGAGCCTGGGCTTTGTCCCTGAGCTCTTAGCTCAAGGCTACTGCCCTACCCCTGGAGCCACAGCCCCACTTCCCTTTTCTAGAGGCTAATTGGAGATAAAGAGTCTCACGGACTTTAGTGCCTGGGCTGGCTTTGAACTGCAATCCTCAGATCTCAGCCTCCTAAGTAGCTAGGATTACAGGTATGAGCCACCTCACCCAGCTTCACAAACATTTTTGTATACATTATTTTCTAATGTAGAGGCTATAACATACAATGTGGCTATCTGATGGGCTTATTTAGTTACTTAACACAAAACATGGATAACTTAAGATCTGAGTGGTCCATTAGTCAGGTTCACAGATGAAAAGATAGTTAAGCTCACTAACCTTCAGGATAAAATTTAACCATGCATGGTATATTGAAATAGACAGTCACTGACTAGGAAAGAAAGTGGAAATGACTCATATATTATTGTGTTTAGTTATCAGTATGTTATATCAAGTTGTTTTGGACTCAGAACAGTGTTCCCCTGGTTGTTTCCTTGGTATATGGATTATGATACTTGAAAAAGACAAACCATTCTAAAATTCAAGGCTGTCAATATGAGAAAGAGTAATGTGGGTATATCTTACCTGAGCTCCTGGATTAGAGAATCCATTGGCACTGTTCACAAAAGCAGAAAAAGAAAAAGAACTGTATCAGTTGAATTTTTCACTCACCTAGAGATAATAACCAATAAGCTGTTAGTACAGACGCCATTTTTGTTTTTAACTTCCTGGAATTATTATTATTTTCTAGTCCTTTAGCTAAAAAGACAGATGAACACAGCCAAGAACAGCTTTACTTGGGGCTGAAGGCCTTGGGTAGTCCTGGGTCTTGTAGTCATGTATTAGACTTCCCAACTAATTGCCTTTAGAAGCTCATGGAAAAATTATAGGAACAAGATGGACTAGAATTATCTTTATAATAAGATGTATTTTTGATAAAAATATTTAAAATAATTTCAAGGCTTCTTTTTTTTCTTTACTTCTTTTTTTCTTTTGCGAAGTATTGATTGAACACAGGACATTCTTCATTCCAGGTAAGTGCTCTAGGACTGGACTATATCCTCATCCTCAAGGAAAGATATTTAAGGACTTTAAAACAAATATTCAAAGATAGGAGTTACTAAGGAAGCTGATATCCTAGGGTCACAGTTCAAACATAGCCAGTGCATAAAGTCCCTAAGACTCTTATCTACAATTAAGCAGCAAAACGCCAGTCAAGATGTAGTTCAAGTGGTACTGTGTCAACTTTGAATGAAAAGCTCAGTGATAGTGAGCAGGCCCTGAGTTCAAGCCCAAGGGCCAGTATATAAACTCCAAAAAGTATTCAAATGAAGCCAGTAAGGCTTTACTAAATGAATGTATCAATTTCGTTCTGTATAATTCCTACATGTAGGTAGGTAGGGGACAGCTTCAGATATATTAGTAGCAACAACTTTTCAAAAATGAGAACATTATAGTAAGAAAAAAAAACCAAACAGCTTTGATTTTTCTGAGTGGAGTGCTCAGTGGAGTTCATGTTTATAAATACCTGCCCACATGATGGATACATAGCATATGGATGGAGACAACAGGTGGTTTTAAAAATTACTCACACTCCACAAAAAAACAGTCATTTCACTTCTAGAAGAACATTTTGGTTCTATTTAAGGGTGTGTATGCATGTGCCAAGACAAGTTGACATCCAAAAAGAATTGCAAATTAAAAGGAACACATTTCAGAAGTATAATTGAGTAGTATGTTTTGAGACATCAAAATAAAAGAGTCAAGCAATCCAAATATCTCTAAAAACTTGATATTTATAGTAGGTATGAATGAATTCTAAATAATGAAACAAACTCCTCTTAAATTTTTTGTATCCTATTGAGAAGATTGCTATACAGAAATTTAATGTCTAAAAATACTACAAGTATAAAGACAAATTTATTTAGAGTTAATTTAAACTAAAACCAGAAAATAAGACAGGGAAAAATTTTTGTTTTAGTAGAGAGAGGTCCCATATCTTGAAAAGCACTATTGTATCTTTTGGATTCTGTGGCTACTGTATAACATTAGATTGAATTTTAACTAAAAATATATTTCCTATAATCCCAATGCTATGGATGTGTGACTATGCTGGAAGTGTGGCCTAGTGGTAGAGTGCTTGCCTAGCATGCACAAAGCTCTGGGTTTGATTCCTCAGTGCCACATACCCAGAAAAGCCATAAGTAGGGCTATGGTTCAAGTGGTAGAGTGCTAGCTTTGAGAAAACTCAAGGACAGTGCCCGGGCCCTGAGTTCTAGCCCTAGGACTGGCAAAAAACAATCCCAGCACTAAAGGAAGTAAAGGCAAAATTGCAATTTCAAAGACAGTCTGGACTATATATGACATCTCTGGAGGAAAAATATCCTTGACTATGTTAAAATTTGAGGATTCTGAATTTTGCTTAAAGAGTAATAAACAGCCTTGAATACATATATAAACATATAACAAAAAGGTTTCACTTGATTAGTGGCTTTCATCTGTAAATCTCACAGTCTTCCAGACGAGTGCAGGAGGCAGCCAGTCTGGCTCTTCCTGAGTAAGGAAGACACTGAGAATGTTGGTGGGGACAACAGCTACCCAGTGCCTTTTCAGTAGAAAACCTATAGTTTTTCTACTGAATTAAGGGTCATGAAAATATAGCTAATTATAATAAAAGTTATTTTCCTTAAGGGGTGTTATTGCCAGCCAATCCTGTTTTCCAGCTGTTTAGATCATCAAGGGTCTGTTTATATTTCAATATTACATTACCATCTGTTGGTTACAAAAGGAGAGGAATAACAGGCAAGTTAAACCTTCCAAACATTACTTTGCAGAGCTGCTGGAAACTCCCAGCAGGGAGAGTCAAAAAACAACATCATCATTTTACTCCAACTAAGTATGGATTGGGAGCCTCTAAACTGGCTAACATAAAAATCAAAACTAGCTCTGGCAATAAACTGACAATCCAGTCTTTTCCCTTGGTCACTACAGGTCACAGCCATAATTGGAAGGTCTCTATGAAGTATTCCTCCCTTACTGAACCTTACAATATTTCAAATGATGTTTCAAATCTACTCCTGATTGCTTTTGTAAAAGTATCACACATCATTTGTACTTTTTTGAGTCGTTTAATTCCCAGTTTATGCTATTTTGCTCCTGATTGTAAAAAACCAGTGTCCTGGATTCATTTGAATCAAAGCAACTCTGAAGAAGTTGTAATCATTCTGAACTTCACTTGGGATGAGCACTGGCACCTCCATCTTTCATTGTGTGGCAGGCGCTACATGTGGGAACTTTCTTGCTAACTCACCCTGGGTTCCTTTACACTGAGTATGTAGTGTTTTATCTTCAGGCTCTGCATCCATCTGCAACATGAACACAAAGTCCTGGAGTCATTCTTTGACCTTGATCAAAATGTAAAAAGTTCCCAAGTTATGAAGGTCATTATGAAAAACAGTACTAGTCTTCCACATTTTTTGTGTGTAAGTGTGTATTTGCACCAGTATAGGACACAGGTACTGTCCCTGAGCTTTTGTGATCAAGGTTTGCACTCTACCACTTGAGCCACAACTCCACTTTCTGACTGTTTTAATGGTCAATTGGAGTTAAGAGTCTTGTGCACTTTTCTGGTTTCACACCCAGATCTTCAGATCTCAGCCTTCAAAGCAGCTAGAATTACAGGCATGAATCACTGGTACCTGAGACCTTTCATACTTGCATCACATTCTAACAACAGAGGGATCTAACTGCAACTGTCCTCGCATATCACTAGCTTTAGAGATACTTCAGATAGATGGCAAGAGGGAGCGCAGTTGCCTTTGTCCGTAAGTATTGCTGATGACTCTGAAGCTTCTGATAACAATAGTGATAGAAAGGATAAGATCTCAAATGGTGAACCAAAACATTTTTGGATGATTAATTAAAATTTAATTCATTGCTACTTGTACATCCTTTCTAAGTTAGGAAAGATAGTTAACCATATTAAAAAAAAAAAGCAGCAGGCAAACCCTTTTAATGCCCCCAGAGAATAACATGGGAAATTTTGAGTGTCAACAATGACCTATATTTACTCCCAGGATTCCAGAAAAACTACTGGTATAATCATCTAAATGTATTAAAAAGGTAAAATCGGAATGCAGTGCATGGAAATATCAAATTCCATCATTATTATTGAATATTTTAGGTGTAATCAAATAATTATCAACAGGATGGAAAGACTTTCAAGCCTGTGTTTCCATATAGTATGTCTTGATATCTATTCATTTTTCTAGAATCCACTAATCATCTCTTTGTTTAATTCACTTCTGCACAATGTTAGGAGGAATTCTTAAATGTAAATAAGTTGTTTCGCTTGCTGAATATCAGAGGCAGGCAGAAGGTGCGCTCCATGGCTCCCATCCTTAAATTCTGACAAGAGCAGAGGCAGTGTGACTGCCATGGTAATGGGAACCACGTCTCTGCTCTCAGAGGCTAGGATGTGATTGAAGGCACTGACCTGCCATAGACTTATAATAGGGGAGCAGGTGTGGCAATGATGGACTTTAATTTCCTTTAATAAACCTTTTATGTGCCACACTTTTACTGCCATTTGACGCTCTCCAAGGTCCTGCACATAATAGGTTCATTACTTTTGATTACTATAGTCTATTGAGACAAACAACTCCAGAACACACTATATATTATGTTCAGTTAAACCAATATAGACTATTTATCCATTGTGCATTTTTTCACCTGCAACACTACAGATGAAATTAACGACAGCTCTTGTAAGCTCCAACTATTAAAACCACCAGAACTCTTTTGTCATGGCTTCATAATAAACACCATACCAATCATTGAGCTGCTTTTTAAATTAGCAAACAAAAAGTGTTCACTACTTTGGCTGAATGGCAGTTGCTTTAGTCTAACCAAAATGGTTCATTGTTATGAATATTTAAAAACTACACAATAAGAGAAAACAACAATAAAACAGAGATGATTTTTTCCTATCAATTCTCCTTCCTTAAAAAGCACATGAGTTTATGACAGATGTGACACCGCCTAAGATTAAAATGGCTTGGTTTACTCAGGATAGTGTGCACTGCCTTGTGAAATCCCCCTCCTCAGGGACTATCCCTGTTGCATATAAAGTGGCTCAACTCATACAAACGCCCTCCATGTGCTACACAAATAACTAGATTAAGAGAGATCAGTAGCATGTGAGGGTTAAAATGATGAAACCCATCAGATATTTCTAAGGAAGCTATTCCCATGAGAGTGCATCCACACAACACAAGTCTATTATCCTGCCACACGGGTGCTATTAACTCTCCCCACCCTAAAAGCAAGATTGAACACCACGTGTTTCTTTACCAAAACTGAAATGCATATTGCCAAGAGTGACAGCAGGCACACATAAAAGTTTCAGGAACATACTTCACTGCAGACTTAAATTCAGCTTGCAGCTGAATTCTATTTTGCAATTCAGCTATCCAAGGGTGTAGATCTTGTGACCACCCCATGCAGCCATCTCACCATTAAGGCATTGGAAGGAATGCATAAATATTCATAGACTTCCCCTAGACTGTGCTTGGAATGCTAGTCTCATAATTGCATTTTATTGAGCTATTGTCCTCTTGTTGGTGTAGCCTATACATCCTATATAAGCATTTAAAAACTGGCAACTTTGTATGTAATATTAACTTTTTAATTCAACTTGTGGATCAAGTTGTGAGAGTGAAAGGGACAAAGGCTACAAATTACAAGCAGTATATTTCACCTTCCTTCTCTCTCTTATTTGGAAGAACAATAGTTACTAAAATCAGTATCTGGTTATGGCTTGTGGTGTCTTGGGGAATAAAAACACACAATGGCTTGTGGTGTCATGGGGAAGCCTAAAACACACATTTTTCTTTTTAAGAATGGGGAATTTTAATGTTCATAAGATAGTTTTCTCTCTTCATCCACTTCAATTCAAATGCAGGTCTTTAAGGACCAGGGTTGTAATTCAGGGGTACAACATTTGCCCAGCATGAGTTCCATCTCTGGTAAAACAAACAAATAACAAGTCTTTGTTCTCTAGAGCATTGTACATGGGAACAGAAATTTCTAAGTATTCTTCACTTAGATTATTCCTGTGGATCTTAATAAATTGCTAATGGATAGACTGAATGTTTGCAAAAATCAAGCTTCACATTGAAATTGGGTACCTTGCTGAGGACATGGATCACTGAAGGAAAAGAGATTTCAACCTTACTGCCAATCCTGAGACCTGGAATGGGGAGTTGATGGCATCATCCTTCCTAATTCTTCTAGAATAGTAAAAGAAGCATGGGATTTTTCTCTAATTGAATAAAATGATGGAATAACATGCAATGTAATCTAGAAACTTTTACTTTTTTTGGAAATTTAATTTTTCTCCCCATTGGAAATGGGCATTTGATTACGTCTACTGGGAAGGTTCCAAATACTACTGGAACTAACTGTAAATTTTTCGAGTTTACTTTTTCCAACCTGTCCTCCAGATTTCACAGGGTTTTTAATGTAACTAATTCTGTAGTTCATGGATGAGAATGACAGAAAGCATTTTCTGAAATTTCAATAGTGTATTCTTCTTGGCTTTGACAACGTACCTTTCATAGGGATAAGAGTATGGAAGGTACTTATCTGAAACTACTTCAAGAAGACACTGGTTTAACCTGTAAGTATGGAAATACTCTGTATAATATTTATATTGACAGGGGACAAAAGGAGGTTTTGCTCAGTATCTAGTTCATAATGTAGCTGTGAAAGAAACCTTTAAGAGGGTGATTCTCTGTGGGAAAGGAGTAAATATAAGGACAAACAGAAAGTGGGACAGATACATGTGAAATAAAGACGTAAAAGCAACATTTGGAGGAAGGACATGAAAGAAGCAGAAATGGAACTAAGCTCACATAGAATGGAGACAAAAAATGACCACTAAACAAACCTAACTTCCTAAGTTTTGAAAGCTCTTCTTTAACAGGTTATTTACCAATGAATTTATATAGTGTATAAAGTGTCTTTCTAGCTAATTGTATTTGACCATCTTCTTCCTGGAGTATATCATATAAATGGCAAAAAGGAAACCTCTTACACAACTCTCAAAAGTACAGATCTGGTACCTGTTTGGATCTGAAGAGGGAATACCAGCACTTCTCTATGATACAAGGAATAATGCAGAGAACTTATAAATTCAATTTGGCTTGAATTTACTCACCACTTACTGGTACATAGGGAAATTTACTCCTTTTGAATTTTTTTAACTTAAAATCCTGTTTTAACCCAATGGCAATAAATAAATAAATAAACCAATAAATCAATCTAACTCTCCTGATAAGTAATCACTTCTTAAAAATTAGATACAGCATATCTCTTGCTGATAATGAAATTTTGTTTCTCCTTTCCAACAGAGCATTACACAATAACCTCATTGTAGACTTACATTATTAATAGTTAGGGTCTCTTAATATCAGTAAAATTCTGATGATCATCATGTTTTTTGTTTTTGTTTTTTGGTCTATCATGGAGCATAAACTCTGGGTCTGGGCATTGTCCTTGAGCTCTTCAGTTCAAGCCTACTGCCCTAATCTTTGAGCCACAGCACCACTTCTGATTTTCTTGTGGAAAACTGGAGATTCAAGAGTCTCACGGATTCTTAGTGCCCAGGCTGGCTTTGAACTGCTATCCTCAGATCTCAGCCTGAATAGCTAGGATTACAGGCATGAGCCACTGGTGCCTGACTTGATCATCATGTTTTGAGTGCATTCTCTGAAAACTCCTTGTCCAATGACTTTTAGCATTGCCTACTTAAGTAGGCAAGTTCTAATTTGAGAACTTTTTCACCTACAGCTTGCAACAATTTCCTTCCTTAACTAGGTCTCACCAGGCTACTCTCCTGACATGTGTACTGGCAGCATGGTTCTTTCTATGTTATGACTATCATTTAATATTGAGGAGTTCTCAGAAATGGCAGAAGGATGTTCGGTGGCTGGCAAGAAAAGGTCTGGGATCCTCTCCACTGGGAGCCTTTTATTCTTAGTGGATACTTTATGAAAATGAATTTTGAAGGTAACAAACAGAAATCTAGGAAGTTGGATAAGGTTAAGCTGAAAAATGAAAAAAAAAAACCAACTAGATGATAATGCCAGAGCACTGGAATGAAATTTGTATAGACTGAGGAACTAAGAACCTCACATGCAGTGTTCTTTCTTTTGATGATGCTGGCCTCAAATTGTTCTAAATATAGCTTTGGATCAGTCCAAATGACAGACAAAATGTTTACCTGCTCTACAAGGAAAAATTCTAGGGCAGTGAGCTGCAATAATGAATAAAGGAGAATGTTAATTTATGATAGAAATGAGAGTATTTAAGTATGTATTTTTCTGTTCTGACTCTGTTTATACTTTTCTAGTTTTCTTTTCAGAACTTTATTGATTACTCAGGAAATAGAGATATATTTTAAAAAGTAAGCTTTTAAAAAAATAAAGCTTAACAGATTTTTTTCACTCTTCATTTAGAGAACACAATTCTTGATTTTAACTCTTTGTTCCTGTGTATCTCTCATTGTAGTGTCTTTGACTCTTTATAGAAAGCTAAATATGTGATTTATGTTTTTTTTCACATCTCCTTAATCTCTTCCTTCCCATAAACACCAAACTGGAGGAAGAAGCAACTTCAGTCTGCCATATGATTAAGCACAATTTTCTAGGCAATAACTCTATTCCACTTTCATGAATATCATTCTCAGGTTATAGGATTTACCAGAGTCACTGGTAAGTGCATAGCACAGAAGAAATCTTAACCTGGAGACAAGATTGGGTAGTGTCATAACAAGGATGATTTCTTAGGATTCTCCCTTTTGATTTCTGAGTTATCTCTGCTGTTGTAGACTTCATTTACTCTGTAACTTCGTACAACTGGCAATGCTGAATATAAACCAAACCCATATGTTTGTGTCCTTTTGCCAAATGACTCCAGCAAATAGTTCTATTATTCCCTGAGGTAGCCAACGTGTGCCAAGGATTTCTATTAGTTGCTGTACCATGGCCTCAGAGTCACAGTTTTGTAACATTAGGGGACAATTGTAGGCTTTATGTTTTAAGGGATATTTTGTGCGTATTTTTTAATATTCCCTATTTAAAGATGACTTAGGATATTAGAGCTTTCAATTATTTTCTTCCTGATATTTTGAGATATATCTGTTGCAAAATATGAAAATATTGGAAAACAAGCTCCTTCATATAGATATACATTATTTAAAACACATTTTTTCTCAAGGACAAGCCAGCTTCTTTCTTAACTCTAGCATCATCTTGAATACTTTTAAACATTCTTTTAAAATGTTTTACTTATCTGCTCTTAATCCTCAAGCAAACTAATTTCCATTATAAATGAATTGAAATTAGATGTTGGAAACCATTTTAGCAATTAACTTTTCTTTAAGGGAAACATATATGACCAAATACCACATACCAATTAATATGCAAAAGTTTGTACCATCAGAATGCTTCACTTGTTTAGTAGTCAAAAGTCTTAAGTTGACTGTGCTTCTGAGAAAAATTATAATTCTGAATTTACCATTAATAATAAATTTCAAAGCAAATGCACAGAGATGGGGCACTGTTGCTGAGAAGAGCCTTTATAAAAGGCTCCATTTCTGTCAATATAGTCTACTTTTTAATAAATATGTAAACAAATTAAAATTGTAGCCATACCACTCTCTTTCTCCAGGTGACTTGTATGCCAGCTCAGACTGCCTGCTCCGTTAGAGCAACTAAATACCTTTGTCCAATTTAGTGAGAAAGCCTGAAAGTCATTCTGTTGAGAGAAAAATGAAATACGGAAAGCATATTAGGCTGGACAATAAACAGAGGAGTAATAATAAACACTGCTGGTAAGAACAAAAAATATGCTGCACATACAATATATAATAGGCAAAATTTTAAAAACCTGATACGCTGTATCATTGACAAAATAATTTTACAATATGAGTAAGTCAAATTATTTTTTGTCCTCCTAAACAAACTATATGTATATAGTATATATAGTATACCTACAGTATGTATATAATGTACAAATAGTATAAACTATACAGTATATCTTCAATTTAGCTGGAAAATGTGAATGAAGGACTCAACTATTACTATTATTGTGTATATGCCAGTGTGTGTGTGTGTTTGTGTGTGTGTGTGTGTGTGTGTGTGTTGCTGCTGCTGATGGACCCAGGATTCTGTTCTGTGCATGCTAAGCAAGGCTCTACCACTGAACTTTATCTCCATGCTTATTAATATTATTACTAGTTTTTATAGTGCTGGGGATGGAACCAAGGCCTCGACTTACTATTATTATTATTGTTTTTACTTTATGTTATCAAAAAGAAAAAGTTGAGACAAGATTTGCAATGTATATATAAAGTTGAATGATTTTTTGTTACTTTAAGTCCTTTCTAACAAGGCCATCATAAAATACTACTAGGACCAAGCATAGCAAAGCATGTTGTAATCTCAGCTACTCCAAAGGTGAAGACAAGGACCAAAGTTCAGGGCCAGACCTCAGCAAAACTGTGAAAGTCTCTCTGAAAAATAACTAAGGAGAAGGGGGGAGGGGGTGTTACTTTAAAGGTAGAGTGCCTGGAGGCCTGAGTTTTTAAAAAAGACTACTAATTCTTCAGCCAGTGTTTTAAGATGTTCTCAAAGAAAGAACTTTCCTCCTATCTTGGTGTTCTTTGCCACATAACAGTACAAAAGCAACAGTGTCTCTCTCTTTAGCCCAATGAATGGAACCAGAATCTGTTTTCATGAGGAAACTTGGAAATTCAGTGTAATGCACCCAACAAACCAGAGAGGGCCAATTTACACCAATGCCAGGCATAGAGATATTGCACATATGAAACACTAGTAGCTGGCAGTTCTGGCATTTCAGACCACAAGCCACCAACCTTCCTCGCAGATTTCTGTTGCCTGCCTTTCACCCTCTGCAGTATATTGAAACATGGGCCTCAGAACCGCAGATGTCTGTGTTACTTGGGGGCTTTGACCAAACATGAAGCAGATGCTTCCTCAACTCCAGTCAGCAACTGTAGTTCCTGGGGAGAAACAGGGGGAAACTCTCAGTTGCAGCAGATTGCTACCCAGGATGGAAGAAGTGAAAGGCAGCGCAAAGGCTTGGGAATTCTGAGTTTGTGTTTGATTGCAACTTAGAAAGAAAGAAAGGAAAGGCTTTTCCTACAAATGTTTTTGGCCCATTCTGCTGAACCCTCGGTTTAGAAAGAGTTGTGGGGCTTTCCACCTGCCTATTCCTCTTTGTTAGCCACGCACAAACCTAAAACAAAAGATCCTGGAAAGCAGTCACACTGGTGAACAAAGCTCTTTCTAAATCCTGAAAGTAATGGCTTTTTGTCTAATACCCTATCGTGTTATGTATTTATTAGCAATACATTTTCCATTTATTTTCTCAAAGATTGCCAATAAAGAACTGAATCACATAAGGGAGTAGCTGTAAAGCCTCTGAGTTCCCTAATGTCAGACTCATTAGCATCCGAATAACACACAGCAGCACATCATCTGCACAATTGCAATTTTTTACTACTTTTAATAGCGTTTCTCAAAGGGCTCATTTTCAACTTTCTTCAGTGGTTAGTTGGGTCTCCTGGGAAAAGAAGCTTCCTGACGCTCACAGCTTCCACTCAACAGCCCGGCCGTTTGCTGTCAGATGCATCAGCCCTCTGCCCTAACCCCATCTGCTGTGGCCCCCCTCCCTGGGGACTGAGTAGAGGCAGCACAGCTGAGATCGGCTTGGAGAAGTGTGCAGATAGGACTGAGAAAATACAAGTTTAGGAATATAATTTGACACACAAGGGCTCACCGTGTGGAGGCTCACCAAAATACAAATAGGCGCTGGGAGCCCTTCAGGCATGCTCATTCCACGGGTTCCTGTCAGTAATGACTCCACCCACCTGCTCTTCAGAAGCCTACCAAAAGGAATCTTCCACTAAAATCCATTCCCCTCATTATATCAAGGAGAGAACTTTAAACCCCTTTTACTAATTGTCATTCTTCAGGCAATTTTTTGCTAATAATCTTCCTTCAATCATTTTATAAAACTTAAGGGCTCAATAAAATATTCATAGGAAATACATGTTGGGAACTTGACCAAGCTCCCAGGACTCGCAATAGAGTGAGTTTTACTTTCATCTGCTGGAGATGTGCATGTTTGCACTGGAACCCATACTTTTCTAGAACAGTAATTTTAAAACATGAAACCATATGGCAGCCAAGATGTCAGTAACCTAACAGGTTACACAGTTTTTAGTTATGACTTGGCCTTGCTGGCTCTATGATGTCATTACCACGTTCTCCATTCGCCTGCCTTCCTGTCTGGCAGTAATTAGGGATAATAAGGATTATAATTTATAGATGTTCGTGGATGAGCACCTGCCTCTGAAAAAGACAGTTCCCCAAGCCTGTGGTACAATGTAATAAATCTACTGTGCCATTTTATTTAATTAATTACACCCCCCCAAGTACTGGGGCCTGAATTCAGAGGCTCATGCTCTCACTTAGCTTTTCTTCTCACAGACGGCACTCTACCACTTGAGTCACACCTGCACTTCTGGCTTTTTGCTAGTTAACTAGAGATAATAGTCTAGGTTCTGTCTGCCAAGGATGTTCCAAACAGATTCCACATCTCAGCCTTCTGAGTACTAAGGATTATAAGCATGAACCACCAGTTCCTGGCATGCTGTGCTATTTTAAAGCCTGAAATACATTGTTGTGAGATTAACTGATACGATAAATACATTAGTTGTATCTCTAAAATAGAGGAGCATGGATTTACTTAGTTTCCAAACCAAATTCAAAGTGAATAGTGAAAGGGTTAATAAACTTAATATGAAATATACAGAGCACATATAAGTTGTACTATAATCCCTGGGTACTGATACCACCACTGTGCTTTTGGGGTTTGCCTGCCAATGAAACTAGCCCATCACATATCAGTCAGGAAGAGCCTCTCTGAAGCTTGGAATGTTAATATTATCGCCAATGACTACTCTTAGAGTTGGATCCTTAACAAGTAGAAGTAAAAATGTCAGTATACTTATTTATGATAGCATCTTTGTCCCTTGTGTCTGTCTCTACAATTTTCAAGAGCTGTAATCTTGTAATCATGGTTCTAACTTTAGTATCTTCACCAATTGTTCACTGGCTGGAATGATTTAAAAAAGATTATTCTTATCTG
The DNA here is from genome assembly GCF_031878675.1 of Megascapheus bottae. Classification (NCBI taxonomy): domain Eukaryota; kingdom Metazoa; phylum Chordata; class Mammalia; order Rodentia; family Geomyidae; genus Megascapheus; species Megascapheus bottae. The sequence goes on from NC_143517.1 coordinate 4,825,260, forward strand.
ATTTTAATGGTAAGACAATTTTAATAGCTTTAAATTTCCAGATATTTTTATGTTCATCAGTATGATTACTTAAGTTGTAGCCAAATTTCTGTGTAAAATACACCATTACATATACCATGTTCTACTATTATCAACACATACTGCTACATATATAATATACTACATACTATGCAATTATATTTTACTTACATCCAAATATGTACATTTGTCATTTTTTCTGTGTGGGTTGTATACCAGGACTGGGGCTTGAATTCAGGGCCTGAGCACTGTCCCTTAGCTTTTTTTCACTCAAGGCTGGCTCTCTACCACTTGAACTACATTTCCACTTCCAATTTTTTGCCGGTTAATTGGAGATAAGGGTCACACAGACTTTTCTGCTTGGGCTGGCTTTGAACTGAACTCTGAAGATTTCAGTTCAGATCTTAGCATCTTGAGAAGCTAGGAGTACAGAAGTAAGTCACCCACACTCAGCCCCTTATCCTAATGATCAAATCTCTGTGGAACACAGTGGAATTCTTATTTTCCATTTGCCATCATGCTCCTCAAAATTTCTATTGACAATTTCAATGTATTAGTATGAAAGTTTCTAATCAATAAGGTACAGAGTTGAGTTCTCCATGATAATGGAGATTCTATTTTTAGAAGTTTGAAGCAACAAATTTTCTGTGAGCCAATTTCTATATAATATTTATGTTTTGGGAAATGACTTTCTTCTGCCTAGCTCTCCTAGTTGATATTAGAGAATATGTTTTGTTGATCAGAACAAATGGAGAGATAAGTATTCAGTCCCATTTAAGATGTTTTAGGTAAAGTATAATACCATTAGTTGATCAAAAGCTTTGATTTTACTACAAGTCCAGACAGAGGAAGAGAGAGAGAGAGAGAGAGAGAGAGAGAGAGAGAGAGAGAGAGAGAGAGAGAGAGAGAGAGAGAGAGAGAGAGAATGCACACTTGAAAGCCAGCAACCATCACAAAGTGGGTCAGTGAGATTACTTCATCCCAAGAAGGATGCTGCAGACTTTAAATCATTACATAGTCAATAAGGCAAATTCTCTGACATTAGCATTCAAATTGCTTTTCATCACCCACTTTGAACAGTTTTCTGATTCCTTTAGTGAGTGTTGAAGTTACAATATAAACTAAACCCGTAATTCTGAACAACTGGTCACTTTTAAAGGAAGAACAAAGTAAAATTTGTTAAACAACGTTCCAAATTTCCATTGATGAATTTGATTTTTATTGGATTTCCCAGCCCTTTCTAATACCTGCCCTATGGAATCTATCAAAGAATTTGAAGTAAAAGGAGTGCTATAGAATTGCCTATTCTTCCAGAATAGGCAATCTTTGCGTCACAAGATGCTGAGGTCAAACAGAACATCAAAATAACTCTGGTTTCTACTGTGATAAACAGAAAAGAATTGAAAAAGTAATTTTCACTAGTACACATTTGTATATTTGTATTTATCCTCCTGGTTGCTGTAGAAATAACACCCAGATTCCTTCTCCTTAAACTTTGAAGCTATTCCAATAACTTATGCAAGACCTATATTTCTCCTTGCAAGATAATTTAACTTTCACCTGATTTAAGTCACAAAATAGCCCTCAAAGATACTTAAAGCCTTGCTGTAATTAACAGAACTGCATTTAGATGCCATTCATGACTGATAATTCCAACACCTTGTGGGAAAAAAGTTGCATGCTGTAAACATTATAAACATATTCAAATAAGCTTAACACAATCTGCCATGCTTATTTCTGCCTAGATCATGGACCAGCGAAATGGTTAATGCAAATGGATTTATAATTTGCTTTGGGGGGCCAGTTTCTTCTCCTTATTTATTAGCCCAGCTGATGGGGCAGATTTGATGAGGCACTTCTGGAATAATTGAGTCATCACACAAAGAAGGCTGCTAGCATTCAGAGTGGTTTTATCAGCAGCAAGCAGGCCTGATTACTGACAATTACACTCTGATCCGGTGATGGAGGAGAAAGAGCCAACGAGTGGGAAATGTCCGTGTTTCTATCCAGGAATAATTTCTACATTCATTTTACATGCTAAGTGTTTCCTATCTCTGCATAATAAACTGTAAACAGGAATAGATGGCACAATGTCCCTTAATATTTCCTGGTAATGAAGACACAAATGTACAGTGAGTGCTGATAAATATAGATGAAACATAAGCTATTCTCCCAGTCTGTATTGTTACCTTTAAAACAAATGCATTTTTGTGGTAAAAGCATAATCATAGCTAATGCAAAAAAATGACAGAAGATTGAAACTGTCCTTGTAACTACACAGAAACTTTGAAAAAGTCCTGTTAATCACTGCTGCTTTAAAGGCCAGTGAGCTGAAGGTGAGACTGTAGAAATCACATCATTTTGTTTCCAAACAGACAACTGTAAAAAAAACTCCTTGGGTTCCATGCAAGAGAGAACAGTGAGACAGTGACCTCCATTAACTAACTCTCAGAGAGAGCACATGTCAATGCTAAACTGAAAAGGCAATGAGGCTGGCTCAGGAAGACATCTCCAGGAGCATGAATTTCAGTTTCCCTTCCACCAAGCATTTCAACAAAGTGTGGATCATGAATAATGAAGTTAGTCCAAAGCTCCTTTGTAGAGCACTGCATTGCCTTTTAAAATGTGGTATCTATGATGATTTGTTTATGGTGTGGTTTATTAACAAAACATCATGGTGGGTAAAATACACACACACACACACACACACACACACACACACACACACACACACACACACACACCTGTCCCTTACAGAGCTGACTTGTTAAACTACTTTTTCAACTGATTCCAAATGGGAATATTTAGATTGCTTAATGTGCTACTGTAGATTTTAATGGAAACACTTTAATTTCCTGTAATATTGAGAGTTTTCTCTTTTACAAAAAGCCAATCAGGTGTGAAGCCACCGATAATGAACCTGCCTGGGTCTGTTTACTTAATCTTTTCTTTAAAGCCTCTTCCTAGCTTCCAAAGAAGGGAAAGTTATTCTCTTTTCTCCTGCCGTAACTATGGAAACTCTGTTTTATTAAACTAACCACTTAACTTCAAGGCTTGTGCTGCAACTAAATGTGCTATTTTGAGTAAATCTATACTAAACAACCTTAAAATGTCAAAACACTTTCAACAGAGTTCAAAGAGCACTTGTTGATTCAAAAACAGTGCTTTTCATTATTAAAAAGGGATTTTCTCTATTTTAGCTATTTTATTTTTATATAGATTGTCACTCAATATCACTGATATCCTTGGACATTTTCCATTTTCCTTATCTATTTTTTAAAGAAGTTCTTTAGAATTTTTTCAAGTCTACTGCTTTTCTCACAAAACCTGTTTAGCTTTTATTAATATCTTCATCATACTATATAAAAATGAATTAAGGTGAAAGAATATAGTCATTTGCTTCATTATGTGACTATGAAATATGGAATGAGAGAATTTATTGAGGATTACAAAGAAAATAACTTGCTTTTCAATTGTTTAGGCCAGTGGGATATTGGATTTGGGAAGAATAATTTTGGGGTTTTATCCTTACTATAGACCAGAATATTGAATACAAATATTTTTCTCCTAAATGTCTATTTATTATTGGTTTAATATTCAATTGTTGATCAGCAATCCATATTGCCTCACGTTTAGTCGAAGGGTAGAAAAATACCTATGTATGTATGTATATATGCATGCGTGTATGTATGTATGTAGATGTACATATATATATGTGTGTATCTCTCACAACTCTTGCCCTTAAAAGTACAAACCAGCAAGATAAGGACTATGGTATAAAGTAGTGGTATTAACAAAAGAAGGAAGAAGAAAAATTGGAGCAGATTTAAGACGAGCCCGGAAAAGCTTCTAGAAGATGATGACTCCTGAAAAATTCATCCCCAGAGACATTCAGAGAACTTTGACTAAAACAAATAAATGTCCCCAAAGACCAATGGAAAGGATACAAGTAGTCAAATTAGCTTGGATAAACAATGCATTAAAGCCATATTTTTTATGTTACAAGAGGGTCAAAGACACTAGATGAGCAAATTGGACAGCTAAAATTAAGTTTTGGATTTTTTAAAGTCATTTTTAACTTCCCATGGGTCAGAGGCATGATATAGTTGTTGAAATATGATTTGCTACTCCTGTTGTGATTTTCCAGCATCCTGTAATCCAGCAGCATGTAGACAGTATGTCCTTCTTTCTCACTGCCTTCTGTATGAACGACTATTCAGTCAGGTCAGTTCTATTTTGCTAGACTGGTAAAGGTCCATAGAACTGAGGTACTGTTGTTTAGACATTTAGATGTAACATAATTTCATAATCATGGTTAAGTGCTTGCTGTATTACTGTTTAATTGAATCAAAAGAAACTAAAAGCAATCGTTTTCAGATATTTGAGATTACATTTACTAGTTGGATTTTTTTCTCCTACTATTGGAACTTGAACTCAGGACCTTGTGATCTTCGTTGTCGTTTTTGCTCAAATCATTGCTCTACCACTTAGCTATACCTTCAATACCTATTAACTGGATTGTAATATAAAATATATTACACAAGACCTATAGGTTTTGCCAATTTGGTTACAATTCCAGCTATGGAGAAGTTATAATTTTTCTCATTTTTATTTATTGATTTTAATTTTTATTTATTTTAATTGTTAGGGTAATGTATAGATGGGTTATAATTACATTTGTCAGATAGTGGGCGCATTACTTATCCCAATTTGATACCTCTTCTCATGTTTTTGTCCCCGTTTCCCTCCCCAAACACCCTCCCAATCATTTTTTTTCCTTCCTTCCCTATTTCAAATTCCTTTTGTTTTTGAGACAAGATCTCACTCTGTAGTCCAGACTGACTTAAAACCTGCCTCAGCATCCAGAATACTGGGATTACAGGCATGTAATAACAAGACCCAGCATTTTTTCTTTCCCCATGATGAAAATATTAGTTCCCAGAATGAAAAGGAAAGCAAGTAGACGTTGTACTAGAGCTTAGGTCAGATAGCCCTTGCTCTGTTTTTCATTTACAAGAAAGATACAGGAATTCACACTATAGTAATTCAAAGTTCATAGAAATACAGTTAATCTTTTTCCAGATTTGAAAAGAAGACTGTCTAGGAAAAACTGTGATTCATTTGAACTAAGTGCATCATTCTTATACCTCCTACAACCTACAGCCTATAGCCATGTACTCCAAACTGATCACTTCAGTTTGAAGTGAAAAGTGGTGCTAACCTTAAGTTGGATAGGGAAGGGAGAAAAAAAAGATGAGAGTTGGGGGTGGGGGTAGGGAAATGGGGACCAAGACATGAGAAAGGGTATCAATGTATGTGAAGTAATGCACCTTCTATCTGGTGAATATAATGTAACCCTTCTATTAATTACAATAAAAATATATTAAAAAAACACAACTTAACCCACTATTTTATTTTTTATTAACCATGAAACAAAATAGTACTTTAAAATAAGTACTGTTTTTCTTTACTGAATTCCCACAACAAGCTAGGTGATCAAGGTCTGGCATTAGCCTGGGCAAAAGCTTAAGACCCCATGGGAAAATCTACAAGCAAAGACAGTAGGCCTATGGCCCAGGTGGCAAAAATGTTTAGGGCTTTAACCCAATTATCAGGACCAACTAAAAAGAAAAAGAAAGAAGGAGTAGGCAGAAAAAGAAGAGGATGAGAAACAAGAGGAGAAGGAGGAGGAGGAGGAGGAAGAGGAGGAGAGGAAGAAGAAGAAGATGAAGAAGAAGAGGAGGAGAAGGAGGTGGAGGAGGAAGAGGAGGAGGAGGAGGAGGAGGAGGAGGAGGAGGAGAAGGAGGAGGAAGAGAGAAAGAAGAAGAAGAAGGAGGAGGAGGAGGAGAAGGAGAAGGAGAAGGAGAAGGAGAAGGAGAAGGAGAAGGAGAAGAAGAAGAAGAAGAAGAAGAAGAAGAAGAAGAAGAAGAAGAAGAAGAAGAAGAAGAAGAAGAAGAACAACAACAACAACAACAACAACAACAACAAGAAGAAGAACAACAAGAAGAAGAAGAACAACAAGAAGAAGAAGAACAACAACAACAAGAAGAAGAAGAAGAACAACAACAACAACAACAAGAAGAAGAACAAGAAGAACAAGAAGAAGAAGAAGAACAACAACAACAACAACAGGAGGAGGAAGAGGAGGAAGAAGAAGAAGAAGAGCAGGAGGAGGAAGAAGAAGAAGAGGAGGAGGAGGAGGAAGAGGAGGAAGAGGAGAAAAAAGCAGCAGCAGAAGCTAAGTAAGATCACTACCTTATTCTAAGTCAGATAGGTAGGAAGAAGGGGAACTACACGATTTGTGGGGCAGCTGTCTGCTTTCAAGTACTGAGCTGGGCTGGGAGTTTGGCCTAGTGGTAGAGTGCTTGCCTAGCTTGCACGAAGATCTAGGTTTGATTCCTCGGTACCACACATGTAGAAAAAGCTGGAAGTGGTGCTATGGCTCAAGTGGCAGAGCTCTAGCCTTGAGAAAACCCAAGGACAGTGCCCAGGCCCTGAGCTCAAGTTCAGGATTGGCAAAAATAAAAAGTACTGAGTTCCATCTCTGCAGCACAGACCTGGATTCCATTGCTGTCCTCCTTGCTCAGTTACACACAGACTCTGCAGGCTTCTGCAAAACACACAATTATTTTTACCTCTGTTGGACTGGCACTGGGTTTACACAAATCGGTGAAGAATGTATAGTGGTAAAAGGTGTCCAAGTAGAAGACAGAAATCTCTGAAGAGTGATTATTACCATTCCAATTCACAAAATAAATGCTTCAGTTTCTATAGACTCTCAACTTTGGCCTTTATAAGAAACGAATACCAAGAAGCTGAAACATGTGTTCAGAAGAAGAGAGGTAAGGGGAGGAGAGGAGGCACACAAATGAGAGAAAGTGTGGGCAAAGATAGTCATAATACTCAATGTATATACGTAAAAATGGAACCAGGTAACTTAAGGGTCTGACTGAGGTTGAGAGAGATGTGGGAGAATGATAGAAGGAGTGATACTAATCAAGAGGCACTGCACTCATAAATTCGTATGATGAACTGAAAGCCCTTTGCATAATACTTAAGAAAGAAAAAGGAAAGATTTTTCATAGAATTTATATTGTAACTTATATATAATTTTAATGTGTAGAGGGGTTACAGTTACCTTCACCAGATAGAAGGTGCATTACTTCTCACACATTGACACCCCTTCTCATATTTTTATCCCTATTTCCTTCTCCCCACCCTTCCCCCTTATCTTTTTCCCCTCCTATTTCAAATAAACAAATACACACACATACACACACACACACACACACACAGACACACACACACACACACACACACACACTATACCAGGTAACAAAGTCAGCTACTGTAACAATATGAGATTAACCAAAGGGCAAGAGAAGAGAAATAACATAGTACATTGAGAATACCAGTCACTCATAATTAAGCTCTTGTTTCCATGTCCTTGAGGTCCATTAATTTGGCCTCATCCTACATGGCCTTATGTATCTAGGGTTTGAGCTATTGTAATCCTCTGCTAGGAGAGTCCTAGGTTTGTGCTGATTATTACAAATGAGGAAAACCATGATCTATTCTTTTTGTTTGTTTTCTATTGCTACTGCAGCAAATTTTCACAGATTTAGTCATTTAAAATAGCCAAACATCAAGAAGGGGGGGGGCGTGGGGGGGAGGGAAATGGGGACCAAGACATGAGAAAGGGTATCAATGTATGTGAATTAATGCACCTTCTATCTGGCAAATATAATGTAACCCTTCTATTAATTACAATAAAAATATATGAAAAGGGGGGGAGGGAAATGGGGACCAAGACATGAGAAAGGGTATTAACGTACGTGAACTAATGTACCTTCTATCTGGCAAATATAATGTAACCCTTCTATTAATTACAATAAAAAATATATGAAAAAATATATATCAAAACAAAACAAAACAAAAAAAACAGCCAAACATGTCTTACAATTTTGAAGACCTATGATCTGGTACTGCCTCTCTAGAATAAAACCAAGTCAGGGCTGCATTTCTTTCTGGATGTTCCAAGGGAGAATTAGTTTCCTTACTCATTGGGTAATAGAATCAGTTACTTGACGATTTAGGACCGAAGTCACCATTCACTTTCTGGCTGTAAACTGAGAGCCATTCCAAACTTTAGATGCATTCTTTGGGTATGGCCTGTTCCACCATCTTCAAAGCTGGGCTGAGTTGCATCCTTAATATTTGACATCTTCCTGACTCATTCTTCCTTTCTTTTAAGGACAACAAGATTAGTTAAGTATAATGTACTATGTGAAGTTATTTCTTTTCTCTTTTTATTCCCCTTAGGGTTAATCTCATGTTGTTACTGTATCTGATTTTGGTACCTGATGTATTGGATATACATTTAATTTTTTCTTTGAATCAGGGAGGAGAAAGGGAAAAACAAGATGATTGGGAGGAGTTAGGAGTAGGGAAAGTGGGAAAAAAATGGGAAGGAGCATCAATGTTCAAGTAGTAATGTACCCACTACCTGAAGAATATAACTGTAATCCCTCTGTACATCACACCTACAATAAAGTACAATAAAAGAAAATTTTTAAAGGATTAGTTAAGTCTTCATCTGAATAATTCAGGATATTTTCTTCTACCTCAAAGTTCTTAATTCAGTTGTACACCATTGGCATTGAGGGCAATATATTCACAGCTGTCAAAGGCTACAGCCTACATATCTTGGGAGAAACATTATTCTATCTACCACATTCTTTAGTTGCTTAAGTAAATTCTGAATGATTTTAAGTATCACTTCTCCTTGTATCAGGCATGTGAAGTCATGAATCAAAATGAACAGGGCAATGAATAAATAAATATATGACTATGGCCCAAAGTACTATGAAGATATCAGTCTCAAATTAAAACATCCTTGCTAGTTCTTAAAATCAAATTCCACAACAGTTTGAGTTTTTGAGGGGCACTGAAAAGTTGGTGATTTGAATAGAGAAAAAGAAAGAAAAAGCTGAAAATTATACTCCCTTGAGGGAGAGCCAAATTTAAACAGGCTTCACTTACCTTCCCTAACAGCAAGTGAATTTGAACTGGAGAGTTTCCATTGCTGCAAAAGAGAGGCATCATCAGAGAAAACATAGAAAGAAAAAGAGAAAACTTCATTAACTGGCAATTATCTCCAGCTTATTAATTATATAAAACAATTCTTTCAAGTAATTTGCCAACTATCAGAATATGGGATGTAGTACTAGTATCTTCAGTAGTCAGACAAATTATTATTTGAAAGAACTCTTGTTCAACAAGAAAAACAGGTGTTTACTATTATTAAAAAAATGCTTTTTCGATTTGAGTCCTTTTGTATAGAAGTACATTTGAGAACCTTTTCTAGGGACACACCTGAAAGTGAATTATCAATGATGGTCTTTTAAAAAAAAAGAATCAGTGGTTTAACACTAATTTCTAATCAGATCCTACAGAAAGGAACAGCCCGCACGGCAGCTGTACTTTTCCCAGGGTTAATTACCTTTCACTGCTCTCTACTAATGAGTCAGCTGTTCCTGTCACCACACACTACACTGGTTCATCTGGAGCTCTAGCTGTGGACAAACACAAGACTGACAGTCCTATTTACATACGGGGAGGAGGCAACGATTTCAAGAGGATCTTTTTAAAATCCTGTAATGCTTATGCTAAAAATATTATTGACAAATAAGCTTTTTTTTAGGCAACTACTGCTTTTCAGCAGGGTCACAGGGTACACCACTAGGAGATGTAAAACAATGTGAAGCTTTGGAAAGAGGTGATCTTCATCACCTCCACAGGAGGCTTTGTCTCACTGATCCTCAGCCTTGTGAATGACAGTCACCCCTTGGGGATGAAAGACAGATAATCTCAGAACTTTGCAGCTTTTTCAAAGACAAAAAGACTGCCTCAAAGTAGTCATGGACACAAAATTCAACTCAAAGGCAGAAACAAGCAAAGAGAAAAAGACCTACAAAGTATATGAGCTCTGTTGGTACATTTGAAAATGGAGAGTTCAAAAAAAAAAAAACAAGTTCACCTGCTGGGTGCCAATGGCTCACACCTGGAATCCTAGTTTCTCAGGAGGCTAAGACCTGGAACATCTTGGCTTAAACTCAGTCTGGGCAGAAAAGTATGTGAGACTTCATCTCCAGTTAACCAGCAAATTGCCATATTGGAGGTGAAGATGTGGCTCAACTGGTAGAGCTCCAGCCATGAGCAAAGAAAGTTCAGCAAGAATGTAAGGCTCCTTAAGTTCAAGTTCAGGTAGTAATGCGTACATGAAAATAAACTTAAAAACTACTTTTACCTTATCTAAGCCATTTCTGGATTATATAATATATAATATATATTTGCTTTTAGCAATATATATGTATATATTCAACTTTACATATATATGCTCATATGCTTATAGATGATTTACAATTAAAATAGTTATTTTTGCTCAGATAATGGTGGCTATATCATTGCACAATGTGGGCAAATTTTAATACCCATGGGAATCACCTGAATGTTACATTTATGGGCCAATCTTGCTCTATGTCATGTATATCTCATAGGGTACAGAAGGTTGGTCCATGGCCATACTGAATAGCAAAGTAACAAATAGTGGCTCTCAAGCATTAGCTTGCCTTAGAAATAACTATCTGGAGGGTGTGCCACAGCACAAGAGCCTGATTCCATAGTTCTGGAGTAAGTCTGAGAATTTGTAATTCTAACAAGCACAGGTAATGCTGGAGCTGATGGTCTGGGGACCACTGAAAACCGTTGCTTTCACAATTTAGTAGTAAATACATTGAAGAATTCCCAAACCCCAAAGGTGACTAGTGTAGAAGCACGTAGAACAGAACAACATCCATTTTATTCTAGAGTCATTTATTTGCTCTGGCCTCACTACTTGACGATAGAAAGGAACAGATAAAAAGTGAACGTTTTGGCTCATCGCTGAAGTAGGTTCTGAGAACCACTTTATAGCTTATTGAACTTGATCTTCCCTTCAGATGAAGCCATTCATGTCAAGAAAGAAACAGCAATTATGTACTTCATTACAGGTGTCGTTATCAAATGTAAGCTCACAAATTACAAATCTAAAGCTTGTAAAATATTTAAACTTGCCAAAAGCAAATAAAATATGAGAATTAATTCAAATTATATCATAAACAAATTTAAATGTCAAACAATGATACAAATTTACTTGAGATATTCAATGTTTGCCAAACCCAGTCAAATGTAGCTTATTCTTCAAATGGTGCAACATGTTTCTTGTACACACTCATACATTAAGTTTTTATATTGATTGTTGTTATTTTGAAGAATACATTGTACTAAAGTTGCTGGAGGATGGAAAGACCTTTTAATCAATACTAAAAATATATTTGCATTGCTGTTCAAATAAATATGTCAGGGTTCTCATAGGCATTTTATGACATGGTTCCTTAGTTGGAAAGCATATTTTAGAAAGAAATGAGTAATAAGAGGAATTATCACATGCAACATCTGCTGAATGTGGTTTAGAAAAGAAATGGAGATTGATCCTCAAATAGCAAGTCACTCTCTTTGCAGAAGCTAGGTGCTCTGGCCAGGAACCACTATTCCATGTCTTGAAATACTAACACTAATTTATTTACTTGGACTCCAGTAAAGCTGGAAGAATAGGGATCCATGCTCACAATCTACAAAAAAGATTTTGAGTCAATCCTCTCTCTGAATGATTTGTTTTAGCTGATCTACAAGGCTATTTTTAAAGTATCATTCTCATTTTCCTCTCACAAGAGAAAAATAATCTAAAAAAGGTAATTCAGGAAATGTCAAAGTAATCAGTATTTTTGGTATATAACAATGTTATTTAGTTAAGTCATGAACTTATGTAATGGAATTTCTTTCGGCACTTATTTCCCTGGGGAATGCAAACTAGTAGCATTCTATAAGTGTAGAGAGGTATGCTGTTCTTAACAGGAAAAGGTATTTCTATTGTACAAAAAAATTTTAATGAAAAGGTATAATAAGAGCCAGGTGCTTACAGCTCACACCAGTAATCATAGCTACTCAGGAGGCTAAGATCTGACGACTGTAGATCAAAGTCAGCCCAGGCAGGAAAGCTTATGAGACTTATCTCTAATAAACAACCCCAAAAACCCCACTAGAACAGAAGTGGAGTTTTGGTTCTAGTGGTAGAGGATTAGTCTTGAGGAAAATAAAGCTCAAGGACAGCAATCAGGCTCTGACTTAAGCCCCATAACTGCAAAAAAAAAAATTCATATGTAAGGACTGGACTTGTTTCTTAATGATTTAGAATAATCTGGTGGTGGTCATGTGAGCACAATGAATAGTCTGATGAAAAATGGGTGACCTTGGAAGTTTAGAATAGCGATATCTCATGCCACGGGCTGAGTCTGCAGGTGAATGCCAGGCCCCTACCTAATCCCTGCTATTGCATGATTTTTATCTGTGTATGTGGTGGGGAGAATGGGGGAATTTGCAACTTGAGCTCAGGGCTTGGGTGCTGCTGTCCCTTAGCTTTTTCACTCAGGACTGGTGCTCTACAATTTAAGGCATAGCTCCAGTTCCAGAGTTTTGAGGGTTATTTGGAGATAAGAGTTGCACAGACTTTCTGCTTGGCAGCCCAATCCAGAACTTTGAACTGGAATCCTCAGATTTCAGCCTCCTAGCTAGAATTGTAGGCATGAGCTATCAATACCAGCTGGGATGATTTTTAGGAGTTATAGTAAATCTAGCCATATAGATTCAGTTAGTTGATCATCAATACTGTTTTCTCAGGTGACCAACCAGATATCAGTATAGTTCATTTCAGGCTTTGGCTTCTGTTTACGCAACTGCAGTCTATTATTTTCTTTTCTTTTTTTGCCAGTCCTGTGCTTGAGCTCAGGGCCTGAGCACTGTCTTTGGACTTTCTCAAAGCTAGAACTCTACCACTTGAGCCTCAGCACCACTTCAGGCTTTTTCTATATATGTGGTACCAAGGAATCGAACCCAGGTCTTCGTGCATGCTAGGCAAGCACTTCAACCACTAGGCCAAACTCCGGCTGCAATCTATTATTTTCATCAGCCAATGAAATTGGCCCCTTACCATATAACTATGTCTTAATACTGGTAGATTATTTTTTAAATACAATATTGGTTTTCTTTATAACACCTTAAATTATATTAAGTGTTAAAGTACATGATAAACACAATGTGTTCATCTATTGACTCTAAACACATCATTTATCCCTCTTGTCTAACTGAAACATGGACTAACTTTAACCCAGAACTCCTTCTCCATTCCACTGTGCTCTCTTGTTTCTCTGTGTTTCAAATTTCTTGTCAGATTACACATTTTAAACTAGGTGACATATTACTAAAAAGTTCAGGAATAGAATGTTTCAAAAGAACTGAGGAACCTGACGAATGTAATTGTAACCCCTGTATACATAACCCTGACAATAAAATAAAATGTAAAAAACTGGGGAATTCCTGCTTTAGATCTAATTTACACTACATGTTTTCCAAATGAATAAGGACAGTCATGAAAAGACTTTGCTCCAGAGTAACCTGGGCAGGCTTGCTTTCATCTGTTAACTCCTCCTGGCTTAGTAAAATCTCTGTTAATAGGAGAAACCCTGCTTGCCCTATCTTATCCCAAAGATGCTCTTCCTGTGTTCAGTATCCCTGAAGACTGAAAGCTCCCGTGGGCACAAATATTCTTTGGGCTTCCTTCCCTGAGCAGGCACCAGACCAAGTGCTGCCATCTGAGTGAGGAACATCCCATTCTCCACTAAACAAACCAGGATCCAGGATGAGGCCCTGGCCTCAGTGACACACATTTTAGAAAAACAATGTATCAACTGTTCGGCTATAAAAAGTAGATTATCTACAGCACATAGCACAAATAAAGTTTAAATTAGCTTATAAGACTAATAAATACAATGGTTTTTTTAATTGGTGTTTTACTGTTTTTGTATTTTTTTTCTTCTTCTTTTTTTTCCTTTTTTTTGGTCCTAGGGCTTGAACTCTGGGCCTGGGCGCTGTCCCTAAACTCTGCAGCTCAAGGTTACCACCGTACACCTTGAGTCGCAGCACCATATCCATCCAGTTTTCTGGTGGTTAACTGTAGATAAGAGTCTCGTGGTCTCTTGTGCTCTAGCTGGTTTTGAACCATGATCCTCAGCCTCCTGAATAGTGAGGATTACAGATGTGAGCCACCGCACCTGGCTAAATACAATGTTTCAAGTATGTGATACTGTATTATTGGTCTTTTATCTGAAAATTAGTGAAGTTAGAATGAATATTATAAAAATTATAAAAAAAAGGACATTCATTTTACAAATCCAGAAAAAACAAATGAATAAAAGTGTACATAATACAACTGCATCTTTAATGAATGACCACTAAAGGAAGGGATGCTCATGTTGAAGGACTGTTGGTCAGGAGTGGCCTATTAAGAATACTTAACAAAATCTAAATTAGACATCTGAGCAGAGCAATAGAAAGTAGGAAATACAGGTAGGGGTTTGGCCTCCTGGTAGAGTGCTTGCTTAGCATGCACGAAGACCAGAGTTCAGATTCCTTGGTACCACATACATAGAAAAACTCAGAAGTGGTGCTATGGCTCAAGTGGTAGAGTGCTAGTCTTGAGAAAGCCCAAGGACAGTGCTCAGGCCTTGGGTTCAAGCCCCATGACTGCAAAAAAAGTAGGAAATACAGCAGTATTTACATAAGCATAAATTAATGTACTAAGGAAATAATTATTTCAAATCAGACATAGCAACATATAATAACTCCACTGTTAATGACTCAAGTACCAGGCTAAGAATCTTATGTTATGTTAACTTACTCAAGTCTCATAGTGATCTAAATGGATTACATTATTATTCGCAGTTTTAGGTGAGGGGACTCAAGTCACATTGTTAGTAAAAGGGGTTGATATCCAAACATGTCTAGTGCTGTGTAGCTCTGGCTGCAAGACCTCTACATGTCTCCTTGGGCCAGTCACAGAAAATCCACAACTAGGCAAGCTGAACTTTTGTGCTGTACAGTGATTAGATATAAACTGGATAGGACACAAGAAACCAGTAAGAAGTGGTATGCTGAGGAAGAAAGTGCTAAATGACCTGAGGAACGCTTTGCAGTTGACTGGAGCCCATTGAGCTATGGCTCCATGCAGCAGGGTCAGGATAGGGACACGTTTTTGTGTCTAATGCAAGCCTAAATTTGAATCTTAACTGTGGCTTATATTGCTTAATGATCTCAGAACTGCATTTAACATCTCAAATCCACAGGTTCCTCAGCTGGTAAAAGGGACAATAAGATAACTCTTCTTAGGGAGCTGTAAGGATGTATGGGAGATATAGTACATAAAATACAAGACACATATACACAGTAGATGCTCAGTAAAATCCTATAATCAAAACTGAGATCAGGACCAGTTTAGCGTAGTGGTAGAGTGCTCACCTAGCATGCAGGAAGACCTGGGTTCAATTCCTTAGTACCACATATATAGTAAAAGCCAGAAGTGGTATTGTGGCTCAAGTAGTAGAGTCCTAGCCTTGAGAAAACCCAAGGACCCAGGCCCTGGGTCTAGCAAAACAAAAAATAAAACAAAAAATAAAATAAGATCAGTTCTTACACAAGCCATAGTATGTGTTTCCCAGAGTGTGTTGAGAAGAGTGTAGTAAATTCTTGGAGTTGCTTTTGAGGAAAGCATGAGGGGTAGCAGGAAAATTATATGATAATCATAAAAAGTATTTATTGGCTGTTTTATTTATTATGTTTTTGCTAAAGCCTGGTCTAATAGACATTAACCCAATATGCATAACTGTATTAATCAGGGAATGTTTATTATTCCTACTTCTAAAATGAGAAGTTTGATATTCAGGTTCTTATACAGAATTCCACTAATCCTACATACTGTACTTAATGCCAAGGCTCATGTATTTCATTGAAGCACTCCACCATCATCACTAGAAGCATGATAGAGTTTTAGAAATGTCTGTCACAGAAACTGTGTTCTTGTTGGGAGCCAAAACAAAAGTCATTGAGTCAATAAGTAAACCGTGCAGTTTAAAGAATCAATAAACTAATGTACACTAAAAGAGGGAAGCAGACTGTGGAAGGAATAACTTTGTTGATTTGAGAAAGAGTCAAAGCACAATGTACAGAGTATATCACTTAAGCCTATAATCTAAAACAAACACTAAATGATTGTAACCTAGTAACAAAACCAACCCAATTAGAAATAAGAAAATGAGAGCAAGAGAAGGTAGAGGGGAGAGTGGGTGGGACCAAAACACAATGCATACATGTATGGAAGGGTTACAATGGAACCTGTTTGTTTAATTAATGAGTTACAAGTTATAATTTCACAATAAAATGCATCCAGAAATTTACTTAAAATTGTCAAGACCTTGAAGATATTTCTCCAAAGAAGATATACAGATGTACAAGAAACATAAACATATGTTCAATATTATGGGTCGCTAGGGATGTGCAAATGAAAGCTACAAACAGATAGCATCTACACCCAGTAGGATGGAAATACTCAAATCCACATTCTATCAAGCGTTGAGAAGGATATAAAGGATTCAAACTCTTACACACTATAGTAGGAATGTAAAATAGCTCGGCCATATCAGAAGTCAGTCAGCTCATTTCCAACGTAATGTTTAGTGCGTATCATTGCTGAATTCTTCACCCTTTGTACTACCTTTTCTCTGATTTCTTTCCCTCTCCCCAAATCAGATAAACTTATATAAAATATAAAGGTTATAGATATCAAAAACAGTGACAAAAGGAATAAACCACAGGAAAAAAAGAACTGCAAACAATACAATAAAAAATCCTCTTGCTTCTATTTCTTGGAGTTCATTTCAAGAAGCATCATTTTATATGATCATATGCACATAGCTATTAAGTCATTGTGATTCTCTCCTAAGAATATCCTCCTTTGCTCTCACTGTGAAAATGCTTAAAGTGCTGCTTAATCATGTCCAAGTGTAACTCTTTGTCTTTACAAGTTGAGGGGAAGGAGAGGGGAAGAAGGTGAAAACGTGGAAAAGATGAGGAAGGGGGTAACATTGTTCAAAAAGAAATGTATTCATTACCTGACTTATTTTTTTTTTGGACAAAAACCAAAATTTATCACAACAAAATTTACAGCTCACCAAATGTTTTAAAGTTATATCATAACATTGAAGCTCAAAAGTATTTATAAATAAATGACATTGAGTGGAATTATTTATATTTCTTAAATCTGATAAAATAGTTATAATAAATTGGCATGAAATGAAGTATTATTAATGCTATTAATAATGTACTTAATATTAATAACATTTATCAATGTTTATTTCTTTTAAAGTTCATTACCTGACTTATATAACTGTAACCTCTTTGTACATCACCTTTACAATAAAAGTTAAATTAAAAAATTGTTAAAAGAAAGCACTCAGCATTTCTTAAATGATAACACAGAGTTACAACCTAACTGAGTACAGACCTAGGAGAAAGAAAAAGATACATCTATATAAGAAATTATAAAGAGACTACAGCATTATTGACAACAACTAAAAAGTAGAAACAAGGCAAATATCCACAAATGAATGGGAAAAAAGATACGGTATATTTTTAGTGGAATACTGTTCAGCCACAGAAATGAAGTATTAATACTTGTCAAAATACACAAAAAAGCCCTGAAAGCATATGAAATGGAAGAGACTGTTAGAAAAGACAACACACAAGGTGATTTCAATGATATGAAGCTTCAGAATAGGCATATGTGCAGTCATAATGTAGAATACTGGGCACCTAGAGATAGAAAGAACTTTTGGAGAATGATGAATAAGAGGTCTGGAGAGATTAGGAGGGAAGGAGGAAATGTTATAAACTATTGTTGATTAATGAACAATAAACTTTAAATAAATAACACTAAAACTTTAAATAAGTAAATTATACAGCATATGAATTACATCTCAATAAGGCTGCTTAAACAATAGATGGAGTTAAACAGACCAAAATAAGAAGCTTTTATCTGAGATGTGACTGGAGGCCTCTGGACAATTCTAAACAGAGGTGTGAAACAGGGAAACCCATCTCTAGAAGTCGAAAGAATATGACAAGCTGGTAATCCTAGCTACTCAGACAGCTGAGATCTGAGGATCATGATTTGAAGTCAGCCCGGATAGGAAAGTCTGTGAGACTCATCTCCTATAAGTTACCAAAAAAGCTGGCAGTAGTGCTGTGGCTCAAAGTAGTAGAGTAGTAACCCTGGCTCAAAGTAGTAGAGTAGTAACCCTGACCCAGAAAGCTCAGGAACAGCACCCAAACTCTAAGTTCAAGCCCCAAAGAAAAACAAAACCCATGAAAGAAAAAAAAGTACATGAGAAAATGGATTTAGACTGTGCTACAGGTCTGGAAGGAGAAGACAAAGCTATCAGATGAAGTTCTGTCTTCAATGGAAATGATCAAACCTGGTTACTTCCTACTCTGACTTTAGTCCTCTGTAAAGAAAAATGCAAAAATCTTCCCTCTTGTTAGAAGAGCTTCATTTCCACTTTAACCTTTCTTCTCCTTGCCTGAATCTGTTTTACTGTTTTATTTGCGGAGGGGGGGGGGATAAGAGCGGTGGGGAAGAGGAGAAGCAATACTATGGTTTGAACTCAGAACCTTACTTGATAGGCAGATGCTCTTCCAACTTGAATCATACTCTCCACCAAGTCCTTTTCACTTGTTCTATTTTTCAGACAGGGTCTCACAATTTTCACTTGGATTTGGTCTGGGACTGGCTCTTGAATCTATGGCTTTTGTATAGGTGGAGTTATAAGCATATGTCACATATCTGGATTACACTTTGAGACTGGAGAGACTGGATGTGGTCAATTTTTTTGTTGTTTTGGTCTTAGGCTAACCTTCAACTGTGTTCCTCTTATCTCCATGTCCCAAGTACCTGTGATTATAGAAACAAATCACCACTCTTGGCCTGACTGCATCTTTTAATATAGCTCACATCCAGAAAAATAAAATCTACATTTTCATGGTCTATCATCCAGTCTTCTGATTTTCTGTGTCAATTCCAATAGTAAATAAAATGTGGGATTAATATAGAAACTTTACTCTTTAATAGTATAATGTAAATGCAATACTTAATAAAACTACATGTTAAAAGGGATTTTAGTTTAAACCCATTTCTTACCAAGTCAATATGGGACTTTATACATAATTTTACAGGATGTTTTAAGGCCATCAACTCTGAATGGTCTTAAGAGTTCATCCTAACACTTATAAGCACAGCTCTTTAAATTTCCACTTCTCTGCTTTTCTGGTGTAAATTATCCACAATGCTTTCATTGCATTTGCTTTCTCTACTTTTCTTTGTTTTCATATATGCTCAACTTTTTCAGACTTTCTTCTTACTCTTTCTTCACAGAATATACAAATGTTTTCTGTGTTCCTCAAAGTCTAAGTTCTTAAATTCTCAGACTTTCTTTTCACTTTTCTGTCGTTAAACAACTAATGGACATCTGATTTCCAATTCTTGACTCTGAATTTTTTTTTGGTAGTTCTTGGGTTTTTTTTAAAAAAATTTTACTTTATTTTTTTGCCAGTCCTGGGGCTTGAACTCAGAGCCTAAGCACTGTCCTTGGGCTTTCCTCAAGGCTAGAGCTCTACCACTCGAGCCACAGCATCATTTCCAGCTCTTTCTATGCAAATGGTGTCGAAGAATGGAACCCAGGGCTTACTGCACACTAGGCAAGTACTCTATCACTAGGCCAAACTCCCGGCCCCATACTTGGGGGTTTTAACTCAAGACTCTGTACATGCTAGACACCACTATACCTCCACCCATTTTTCACAGGTAAACTTTCAAGATAAGGTCACAGTTCCAGAATGGACATACAACTGAGCTACCATATATCTACTACACAGGCTTTCCAGTGTTGCCAGAGACATAGGTGCATGCCACCACCTCTAGCTTCACTTTATGGAGGGAGAATCTAAGAACTTTTCTGCCAAGGGCTGACCTGAGATCCCCTCTTTGAGTATGAAAGTCTTATCTTTTTCTTGACACAATTGACAGGACATGTAGGATTTTGTTTAATTCAATACTCTGTAAGTGCCTAGAAATCTGTAGAATCTTCCTTATATTAACTTCAAGTAAAGGTAGAGACCACCAATCAAAACCATTCTATGCTTCAGGCCACAACTTCACCTTTTTGAGGTAAAATTGAATTGTTTATGCCTGGTGAGATGCTCTGAGCTCACCCATCAAGGCTGAGAAACAAAGTCGACAAGTTGTCATAGCCTGTTTAAACTTCACCAGGACACTTTGCATGAACCACTGGCAGCAACAACAGTGACGAAACAAAAAATGGGACCTCTTCCTACACTCATAAAGTCCTAGAGGGAAGTTGCTATGGCTTAGATTTATTCTTTACTCTTTGGAAACTTCCTAGACACACAAATATTTCCTAATACAATTGACTTTATGGAATCTAAATGATCTGTTCTAGTTCTGATGTTTATAAAATATTTTAGCTTCTTGTGAACTCAATGTGGATCCACCAAGAATGAAGTACAATACTGTGTTTGACACTCTTAATTATTAAATTCTTTCATCTCTTAAGAAACACAACTATTTCAAAATTTCTCGGCTATGTACTGAGGAAAGAAATGATTTTTAACAGGCTTCCTCTTGCAAAGGATTTTTGTCAAATCTCATTAAATTGATTCTTTTTACCTATTATACTTTCAACACGGTATTTGCAAAAGATTACAAACTGCCCTCAGGTTAATCTTCTATGATAATTTAAGGAAACTATGTGAGTATTATAACAGCAACTGCCTAATTAAGATCTAAAGCACAAAAACAAATACTGCAATGTGTCTAAACATGTTGTAACCTGTAATCTATGATTTCAAACATTTGTTTAAAGCAACGGAGCCTTCTTTCAAGTGGAGTCTTAATGACAAACCCATAGAGAAAAAGCATGGGAGTAAAATGTGTGTTCATTACACCTCTCCTAGGGCCCTAGTATCTGAGGCTCTAGTCTTCAGCTGTAGAATTCTGAAGGGGCAGGAGCACAGCGAGTGAATGGGTTTCCATATCACAGCTTTCTTAAGCAGAGATGAAAGCAAACTTTGCTATAGACTGTTGATGTGATGGTGGTGTTTGCAAAGATTAGAGGAATCTTAAGGATATAAGACCCTCAGAGAAGGGTCTTATGGAGACAATCCTCAGGTTGTCTCCATGCTAGTGTTATATTGATTGGTACTACTAGTATAGGAAAAAGTATATTCTGCTTGACACTGAAATACTCAGAGAAGAATTCAATTATCAGATGCTTCTACCTAAATTTATACTCTCGAGCTAAGATTTCTGGCTATTTGACCAAACATTTAACTTTTGATCTGATGTTTAGCATCTGAGCTAGAGCTCATGTGTTTCACAGAACAGGCTACGTCAGATATCAAGGTTAATTGGCATACTAACTACGTACATCCAGAAAAGATGTAATGAGTAATTAAGCTCTTTGAGTTAGTTTTCAAATTCATAGGATGTTTTCATTATAGAAACTTCATAATTACAGAATTTGAGGATGTATAGGTCCCCAGGGGTCACTCTCAATGTGACAGATGTTGTTGATAAGAAGAATAAAGCAACTTGTCAAATCACTTCAGCAGGCTCATTCAACTTGTTAATGACATTTTACTATGGTCAGACCCTGATGTGTATGTGAGTTAGCATTATTTGATAACTACATAGCTGGCACTGGCTTTTTCTTTTAACCTATATTTGCTCCCAGAGACCACTTACAAGATTAAAAGCATGGATTTGGGGTATGGTCAAACTTAGGCTCAAGCCTCCATCCTGTATCTGTATTTCCATCTTGTATCATAACAGATACATCCTAGTTGCTTTCTCTGTAAAGGTAAGAAAAGAATGATTATGAGCATTAAGTGATAATCCATGTTTGGGACTTAAGCACTTGGTAAATGTTAAAGATTATGATGACTACTACAAATACAGACAAATATTTAGAGTTTTGAAATATTCTTAGGTAACAGAAGTCCTTTTCTTATTTGCCAAACGGAAGGAAATAATTATTTTACAGATGAGTGTGCGTGTGTGTGTGTGTGTGTGTGTGTGTGTGTGTGTGTAATGGAGAGAGTAAGTGTAGGTGCTCTATACATGTTATTCCAATATTTGACAAATTTCTGGGATCCTATGATTTCTCCAATTTCCCTTAAGATGATTTGCATTGGGCTATGACATGTCCATGACTTAACTCTAGTCCTCTACAAAGTCCAACCCCTTTAAGTACTGTTGCTGATAAAGTATGATTATTGAAGAAGCATTGTCCAAGGAGTAAGTGAATCAGATAAGAAACTTTAGCATACTTCAAATGTTTATGGCAGCAAGAAGGGCAACATGATGATCCCTGCTGTGGGGAATCTGATAAATGCACAATTTCATACATGCACAAAATAATACTTGGAAAACTGATCTTTAAGCCAAAAGGTCTATGTCAAAACACACAAACTGTTTGACAGTCTAAAATCGAATGTTAGGTCATTTAACTGGATAGATTTCAGAAAAATAAAACCAGTAGAATATTACATTGGTTTAGAAGGTCAAGGTGAAATATTTTGAATTCACTTATGAAGTCAATATAAACAATATCTGCCATGATTTGTATTTGTGTTCATCTTGGTTAGATTTGGGAGTGCAATGACAGAGCTTTAATTCTTAAGGGGGAGTCTCCAAATACATCGTACAAACTAGGATAACACTCATTATGAAGTCAGAAGCAAAACACACACAAAAAAAACCAAAAAAGAAAGACAAAGAAAAGGAAAATAACTTTTTCTATCATCAAAAATATCACAACAAAAGCACAACTCTGACCCCTTCTCTCCTCCCCAGGTCTGACATTCTGCAGATGACCGCCCTTATTTGTCCCTACATGTTTTCCAAAATATAAAAGTGAAATAGAGTCCCAAGGGCACTGTACTTGAAAGGTTATGAGAGTTAGAGAATTTTAACCATGCCTGCCAAATCAGCAGATGGCTTGTGATTATAATTATATGCATCAATAAAACGAATAATCTTTACAAAATTTGAATTTCTACTAAAGTAAGGGATTTAGTAAGCAGATGCAACAGAATGCATTTTCTTTAACCCTTTTGGTAGACACTGGTATCTTTCACACAAAAAAAGATCAAGGGCTCTGTGTACAATAGGTTGTATACTCTAATTTTTGCCCTTTATAGAGTACTCGTATTTTCAGCCTCAAGCTTTTCCTGATTTCATTTTCTTCATGAGCATATTTCACCCTCACCTCATTTTCACCCTTCAAAATAGGAATGTTAAGACTAATTCTCTACCATTGTTTGATATTTGAAAGAGGAAAATTTTAAAGAGGAAATACCTTCATGTTAATTCATATCAAATATACCATATAAACAAAAGTAGGTGAATCTAACTAGCTGATGGCATTCTTGTCAATTCTCAATAGTAATTTTTTTCTTTCTTTCTTTTCATATTCTCTTTAATTTACATTCTAGGAATGAAAATACTGTTTGTTCTATTTAAACAACCATTTCATTTTGGTCTGGTTCTCCATTACATTATAAGCAAGTTTCACTTAAGCCAGACGTAAATTCACTCACAAAGAAGCTAGACACATATGACATTTGAAAAGGAGGATGAGGGAAGGTTCTACACACTAGCCTTCAGGCAGGTTTCCTGCATGAAGAAAACTTCAACACTAAGGACATTCAGTGAAACCACAGAACTTTCAAATTTTGGAATTAGTAGAGACAATGTAACGCACACTATTTTTTTTTGCCATGAAATAGTACTATAAATGTTTTTCATAAAGTTACCAGGTGTAATTCTTTATTAGAATAGTATTAGTTAATATATATCAAAACATATAAGAATACTTAAGAGTATATATTTAGTGTAGCTATCTCTAACAACTTTGAATTTGTTATAAAGTTGAATAAATTAAAATGTTCTAACCTGAAAAGCTACTACACCAATAAACTCCACTTAATAATATAGTTACTAAGAAAACTTTGAATGCATTGAATTTTTGTAAGTCAATGAAATTTTTCTGTAGACACAAATATATTAAGATCAGAAATTTTTCTTAGCAATAACATTCTCCCTACACTTTAAAATGTGTAGGTGAAAGTCTACCAAAAATTATTCATAAATCCAAATCCAAACAATAAATTCTTGCCTGAAAGCTTATAAATTTGAACTGACATTTAATAAAATATGTAAAATATGTAATATTAAAATACTTGTAAAGAAATCGACATATTGCTTGAAGAGTTCACTGGAATAGAATTTATCTTTTGAGATAAAACATGCAGCAATAAATTGGTTCAAGTTTAAATCTACAAACTTACTAAATAAATCACAAATGGAAAAAATAAAAATTATGAATTACAGATTAGTAACAAACCTCATAATCTCAGTAGTTAGAGAACTTTGCCATAATTACTTAAATTATAGAAGTTTTATTTAAATAACATTATAAACATTCTTTCTTATAGAAAAGTTAGGTTGAAATACAAGGGAATATTTTGTTTTCACAGTAAATTTTTAAAGTATGTATGAAGGTCATTTTAAGCATATACATTATATATACGTATATATCATATATATATATATTATGTGTGGGGGGGTGTTTTTGATATGTTACCTGTGATTTGATATGAGCTCACAGCCCCATGAGATGGAACTGACATAATCCTTCACAGAATTTCACAAAATTTGGCTCTCTGCAAGTTAAACAAGAAAAGGATTTGTACTAGGGGAAGAGACACACATAAAGTGTGTAGTCCAGTACTGGAAGGGCCACTTATTTCTCCAACTATAAATACAAGTTTAAAACTCCGAACATTTGTAGTCAGGGATATTGTCGATCTTGTCTTACTTCATTTTCAGGCAAATTACAAAGTACAATTTATTTCCCACTACCAATCTTAGCCCCCTATAAGACAGATAATGAAACCAAGATCCCAAAAAGTTAAAGAACTTATCCAAGGCCATAAATGAAATGGAAGAGTGAGGTTTCATATGTATGAACTCGAGAAGAGACTGCTGGAGATCCTTTTGTGACTCTCACTCATACAGCATTTACAACTGCTTCATTTGACATGTTTTATTGCTCTTCTTAAATGGAAGAAACTTGGAAGGAGGAATATTCACTGATCTCCCACAGCACCTCCTAAAATTCTTTAAACCAAGCAGTTTATATACTTATTAAGTAAGTGATATGGAATAAAAGTTTAGCAATATAAACTTTCCTTCTATTTCAGAAATCAAGGTCTTCAAATTTCTTTAAAGTAGGAAACTATATAACAGTATTTCCTTAGTCAAGTTGAAAAAAATCTTTCAAATGCAAGTTCAATACTGGTGGAAACAAGTTGCATAAAGCAGAAGTAATGACCTGTGCCCTCTCATCTTAATTATAACATCGCCCTATTCTGTTTTGAAGAATGGCAATTACATTTCTATGAAGTCCACTCTGTATCATTTATAGAGATGCAATTATGGACTTCAGTCAACTTTGCCACCTTTTTCTGTACTAGCGATAATGTGAGCAAAGTATTTATAGTTATCCAAAAGGACTGTTTTCGGAAGCATGCACTCCTGTGTGAACCTTAGCAACTATAGAAAACCAAACCAAAACACATATGATTCAAATAAGAAATGTTCAGAACAGGAAGATAATAACTAAGTACACTTCTAATGTCTACGAGAGTGAACTAGTTGCATAACTCTGCCTTGAACTAAAATTGCTAAGGAGCAACTGTGGCCATTTTCAGATGGCATGCTTTTTCCATGATTCCCACTACATGAAAGGCATGGTGATGAGATGACATGTCAGAAAAATCTCAACTTAGTCAAATTCAAATGTATCCTCTCAGCATACATTTACCCTGAAATCAACAAAACGGTTCTAAACTGTCTTCTTCACAAAATGTTTCCTTGTAAATTCCAGCTAGTATGAAAAGAATATTTCAGAGTTTAAAACACATATGATATGTACTACTCAAATACACATATAGTTCTAACAAATTATATAAATAAAATAAATGATAAACACACATTTGAAAGAGGAAAAGTACTTGAAGACAAAAGTGATAAAGAAGCATGTAACCTCTGATCACTCAGACTGTATTACAAGCCTACAATATGAATCTCTCATGAATATTAATTAGCTACTCTATCAAAGTAATTCTGTCTTTATATAAATAAAAAGTATACAGAATGAAAATTAGAAAACAGATTTCTGTACAATATAGTTTTAATTAATTAACAATTGATTATGATATTCCATTCTAATATTAAATGATAGTGAAAAATTAAATCTGGCACTGGTATTATAGATACATCTACTTTAAAACACCATACTTATGTAAAACAATACTTTTTAAGCATTTCAATGAGATTATAAGTTTGTGGACTCACAAGACAACCTATTTAAGCTGACTGTTTTTAGAACAAAATATTTAATTTACCTGAATGTCTTGTAATAAAATCATCCTCTCTTGAACTAAACATCCTCTGAATATACAATCTAAGGCAGACAGATATTTCAGCAAGGCAAATAAGACTTTCTGTCAACTTCCTGCTGCCATATTTCTCTAAAGGATCCTGCGATGTTACACTTCAATACGGCAAATGCATTCTTTCCAAGGGAACAGTAAGCCAAAGCTGCTTCAGTGTCAGATTGCTTTGATTTTCCCCCAAATACAGCAAGCAAATAGCCACTAATCCTATTCAATAGTACAGATTCACAGCAATGATTTTATTTCCGAATTTGAGAAAACTGAAATACACAAGGAAGAGGACTTTCATTTTCTAATTTTGCTGTTTGATTAATTGATTTTTCAGATACTGATCAAGGAAATGTTTATCCTAAATATATATCAGGGGCTGGAAAAATTTTATGTAGTCAAGAATGAAATGCACTGTGCAGATCACATCCCAGATTTCCCTTATGTTTTACAAGCAGGACAAACTAAAATCAAAGTTAGTTGCCCCACACATTTGAAAGTTTTAAGCCTGAACACACACCTGAACAGTAGCTATTTATGAAAGCACCCATTTGCTAGCAAAAAGCTCACCAGTCAAATTCATGTTCATTTGCCTTTTGGGGTACACTTGACTTTTGAAATTTACAAACTTTTGTGAAATGGTAAAACAACACAGCAACAACAACAGAAACAGAGCATTGATCACTGAAGCAATATTTCCAGAAGTGATAGCAAAATCCCTTCATCGTGACCTACTTGTCGAGAAACGGACTTTCAGCCCCACGGTTAGGCTAAGATTTGTTCCACTTTCTCCCTGGGGCTTAATTGCCAGACTGACTTACCGATGCCTCCTAGCCTTTGTTCTGCCTGGAACGCTGACATCAGGGAAGCAGTGATGTAGAATAAAGCAGGGTGGGCTAGGTTAGTCCAGTGTTGTGTCGTTGTGTGGTGTGCAGGGACACTCTGTGATACTCTAGTGAGCTGTAAGCTTTTTTTGTAGGCTTTGTGTCATTTACTTAACGACCAATCTCATTAGCTGCCAGGGTACAATGGGCTGATGCATTTTCTATGTACATACTCTACACAGTGACCCTCAAGGTTGCCGAAGGTCTATTTAATCAGTCAAATGCTGAATATATTTGCAGTAAATCACTAAAAAAAATATGGGACTGCCGAGGTATCTTACAGGTTTAATATTTACCCATGGTTATTCGCAGGTAATAAAATGCATGCATATTTAGATCAAATAAGGGTTGAGTAGGTGGAAATGAATCGTTTACTTTGCACCAATGACCTTAATTTTAGGAAACTTTCAGAATCAAAGATATTATCTCCTCACAAGGACCAAGGGCTTGAAATTTAATTTCGGTCTTAGTTAAATCATATTAAGTCCCCCTCACCCCCCAAAAGAAGCGCTTGCAGTTTGTCCTTGCTCCCAGTCTACCCCCACCTCAGTTCTACCCCTAGCCCAACAGTCTCAGGACTGACAAAGTTGCGTTTCTGCCCCCCCTTTTTAGTTCCTAGGTAAACAACAACAACAACAAAAACCCTTTTAACTCCTATGAAAAATGAAATGTTGAGAGCACTCTGAATGACGACAGCTGTCCATAAGTATGAGGGAGAGTTCTATTGTCCAGCCTGTCCCTGGATAAAATGAATACTTTACAGCAGAGGCTGTTCAGTTTGGCTGAAGAGTGTAGGGAGAAGGGGAGGAGGTCACTGGAGATTTCTCACACTAATTTAATCTGGGAAAAGGACAGGCTCTGCATCTCCCCTGAACAGACTGGCAGCAATCTGGGCCCCCACAGAACTATCTCCTTTTGCCTGTGCTCTATTTATTCCTTATCTCTGTTTACCAACCGCTAGGTCCCTTTCATTCACACCACGAGGCCGTTTTCCTACTATCAGTCAGCAGCTGACACTGTGGAAGAGCCTCAAAGGCAAAAAAAAAAAAAAAAGGAAAAGGAAAAAAAGAAGATCAAAACTAAACCAAAGCTGTGTAAACAATGCAACTGTACAAGTAAATTCATAAACCCAGATTCCTAACCCAACCCCACAGGGCGCACACAGACCCTTTATAGTGAATCCAACACACCCACCACAGTGAGCTGTGGGCCACAGAGAAATAAGTCAAAACACCATTCATGAATTCACCATCCAAAAAGGGATAAAATGTACACTGGCTACTGAAGCAGGCTTGCTCTTGCTCTCAGGGATATGCTTATCTACATCACAGATCAATTAACTAGCAACCAGGAAACATTTACTTTGCCAGAAAAGGTGAGGTATAGTTTATAAGGAAACCTTACTATCATTAAAATGCTAGCAGTTAAAAAAAAATCCACCAACATAATTACAAATCAAAGGGAACACAACAACATCAATTTTCCACTACCTCATCACATTGATTGAATGTAAGTGATATAAGAATCTTGGCATACAACCTCCATTATACTTATATAAAGATACTTAAAATCTTGTACAGTTTAGCCAATTAAATCCTTCCCCATGTATTATGGATTTTATCTGCTCTTGCCAAAATCATTAGAATGGCAGGCAGAGGAGTTGGGAAAGACTACTCTAGGTATAACTTTTTAATCTTTCCAGACAACTCTGCAGGATGTGGCTGAAAACAGATATTAGTAAAAAATTATAAAGTAAAGAAATAAACCAATTTTTTAACAGTGCAACTCTTGAGTAAATATGTATTTTGAATCTATGATATGACTTACTCATATGAATGTCATATACTAATAATTTTGAATATTTCAGCAAAATAGGAGAGAATGCCTGCCTAGTACAAACATGCAATATTTATAGTAAATATATGAATAATAGTGAATTCATCTGTATGCATATGCATACATTACAGGCATACATATCCATAGTGTCATATATACATATATCAGCCCACATATAAAGCAAGGTGGATAATTACCAATGATTCTAATTCTGTAGATTAAACTCTGAAATTTTAAAATTTCCTGGTTTTAACCATTGAAATGACTTAAAAGAATTGGATATTGTCATAAAAATCAACACCATAGATCAACACCCTAAGATCTTTACCAAAAAAAAAAAGGGAACACAATGTAGTTCATTACCTAAGATGATCAAGATGATCAACTGAGCCAGATTTTAGTGTGTGTTTTCACCTATATGCATTATGAGCA